>NW_026057578.1:58588667-58888667 GCF_023721935.1 Panthera uncia | reverse complement strand
CTAGAGATAGAGTGGAACATTACCTAATGATAAAAGGTCAATCTACGAAGAAGACATAGCAATCCTAAATGTTATGAACCAAATAACAGAGCTGTAAAATATGTGAAGCAAAAACTGATAGAATGGGAAGGGGCAATAGACAAATCCACAATTATAGTTGGAGATGTCAACACTCCTCTCCCAACAACTGATAAAGCAATTAGAGAGAAAGTCAGCAAGGATCTAGAAGAACTCCACAAAAGCATCAACGAACAGGATCTAACTGACATTTATAGAACATTCCACCCAACCGCAGCAGCATACACATTCTTTCAAGTGCCCATAAAACATACACCAATGCAGACCATATCTTGGGCCATAGAAAATACTCAGTAAATTCACAAGAACTGAAATCATAGCAAATGTGTTCTTTGACCACAGTGGAACCAAACTGGAAATCAATAAAAGTAAGACTACAAGAAAGCTCCAAACATTTGGAAATAAAAACGACCCACTTCTAAACAATCCATGCATCAAAGGGGAAGTCTCACTGAACTGAAGTGTTCAATTACATGCAACATGGTTGAGTCTCACAAACATAATGCTGAGTGAAAGAAGCCAGAATGAAAATACAACATATCAAAATCTGTGGGATGCAGCAACAACGTGCTGAGAGGGAAATGTATAGTGTTAAATTCTCATATTATAAAAGAGGAAAAGTCTCAAATCAGTAATCTAAGCTCCCTCAAGAAACTAGAAAAAGAAGAGCACAATGAACTCAAAACAACAGAAGGAGGGAAATAATGAAGACAAGAAATCAATGAAACTGAAAACAGTAAAGTTGACAGCAAATATCAATAAAATGAAAAACTTGTTTTTTGAAAAGATCAATGACATTGAAAAACTTCTAGCAAGACTGACAAAGACAAAAATAAGAAAGTATCAAGAATAAAATGGGATATCACTATAGACCCAGACATTAAAGGGACAATAAAAGAACTTTTTACATGTAAATGTGACAACTTAAATGACATGATAAACCAATTACTTAAAGAGCACATAGTGCCATAACCTACCCAATGTGAAGTAGTCCAAATAGCTCTTTAACTATTCAGAAAACAGAATTTTTAAGTGTTAAAAATCTCCAGGCCCATGTGGTTTCACTGGAGAAATCTGACAAACATTTAAAGAAAAATTAGCATTACTTTTATATAATCTCTTCAGGAAAAAAAAAAAAAAACAAGTACAGGGAACACTATTCAATTCATTTTATAAGCCAGTACTGTCCTTATTTCAAAACCAGACAAAGACAATACAAAAATAGACACCTTCAGAACACTGCTCATGACCCTGAAAGAGAAACATGGTGAGGATGAGGAGCAACTGCAATTCTCTTATACTCCTCATGGGAATGCCAACTGGTGAAACCACTTTGGAAGATGGTTTGGGATGATGTATTCATCTTGTGCACGCACATACGGCATGGCCCTGCATTTCTACTCTTGGGTGTAGACCTAACAAAAATGTTCCCATATGCTCACCAAAAGACCTGTACAAGAATGTTAACAATAGCACTATTTTAATAGCCTCAAATATCTTCATGCCCATCAGTAGTAGAATGGGTAAGTAAATTAGGCTATATGCACATGAAGAAATATGAGTAATGAAGACGAACAAATTTCAAGTACATGCAACATGGATGAGTCTCACAAACATAATGCTGAGTGAAAGAAGCCAGAAACAACAGATTCCATTGTTACAACGGATACAACGGATACAACGAATCTGTATGATTCCGTTGATATAAATTTCAAAATGAAGCAAAATTACCCTCTGGGTATTAGAAAAACAGAGGAGTGCTTATTCTTCTGGAGGATGGTGACTGGACAGGGACATGGGAGACCTGAGAGGCTGGTCATGTCTGTATCTTGATCTGGGTGCTGACTACATGGGTTTGTGTGGTTTATGAATATTCATCACATTGTATTCTTAGATTATGTGTACTTTTCTCTATGTATGGTATATTCAATTGTAAGTTGACTAAAATGCAAAACACCAAAAGCTTAGTGGATCTGGTGATGTGAAGATAACAGGTAGAGCACAAGTCCTGAGGAAGCGGCAGGCTTTGGGGATCTAACACTAATTCCCACTTTACAAATGGTGACCCTGGAGCAGAGAACAGTTTAGGGGCTGGGCTGAGGCTGCAAAGCTACTGAGTCACTAGCAGAGATTTGAACCCAGGGAGCAGGGCTGCTCAGTCCGGGCTTACTCACTAAACTAGCCTGTGTCTTCATTTTTGAGAACACAGAGGCAATGAGGATAAAGGAAGCATTAGATAGAGTACTCAAATGCATGTGAGTCTGAGGTGACTTTAGGAAGGGTAAACCAGCATAGCAAGTTGAAGCTCTTGTGGGTATCTCTTTGTCACAGCAAGGGACCAATATTCACAAGGACAACCAGATATCATGTAAGAGAAGGCTAAGGAGGTTAGTATACTGCATTTATTGAGGCAGGGAAATGTACCATACATTTTTGAAAGATTTTGGGTTAAGGGACAAACTCTGATTACATCTCACAAGAGCATTTATGTTAAATGTTTAATTATCTCCCAATGCCAGAGAAATGCAGTGTGTGTATGCATGTTGCATGTGTGCACAGGCTCTAGTCTTTAGGGGCACAGTCATATTTTGGTCTTGGAGGAAAATAATACCATATCATTAGTCTTCTCTAAAGCATGGAAATTATGATTTTGTGATTAGGGCAGGCTATAATTATAGGCCAAAGCAAGATAACTTAATATAATTAGTGTTAGAGCAATCACTTAAACTACCACATACAAAACTGCTGTCTGGAGTCTTAATTACACTACTGTATAAAAATCATTCATTCTGTCAGCCGTTTTCACTGCAAACGAGAAAAGGTGTACACACACAGGCACCAAATATAAGAATAAATGATCTAACCTATATATTCACAATATAATACTATCAATGGCTACAGATTAGAAAGGAGTAGCTAATAAAGCAAAATGATTCAACGAAAACTTTCTACTGCCTTACAGAATGTGTCTGGTATATCCTTGATAAATAATTTTTTTTAAATCGAGTTTCCAGTGGAAATATTTCCTGGAAATAACTCTGGAAAATTCTTTCCAAATTAAGAAAGCTTGCTGAATGCAATACTCTGTGAATCCCTTTCTAATATAAAGTATACATAATCTACACATCTGATATTACTTAATCCACAATGTACCTATCTGAAACTCTCGCTGGGAAAAAAAACATGATAAGATGAAATCATTAGGTAATAGTCACATAGATGAGGAACCAAAATTAGGAGTGAAGTCATTCTCAGTTCTGCCAAGATTGCCATGTTACAGATACCTGACTCTCCTGGTATGCACACTAGAAACAAGGTAGTCACTTTCTACAAAACCCAAACACTAGCAGCTCACCTTGCTCAATTAACCTTCCTTCACTTGGGGTTTTCTCCACTTGCCACTCTAGTTTCAATTCAAGTTCTACTTCACACCCAGGCCCCTCTTTGGTGCCTCACTTTCTTCTTCAAGGTGAACAAACTCTGTGACCTCACAGCCACATTCTGCTTAGATGCTCTTCCTGGAAATGTTCTTTTGAATTTTATTTCACCTCTGCACACTCTCTTTGTACATTATTTCCATTTGCATGGTTAGACAGCTGAATCACCCGTATAGCACACCATGACACCTTTATAAAAATTCACTATTTCAAGATCAATTGCACCCAGTCTTATATCACATGTAAAAATAACCTCTGAAAAAAACTCTCTGGATTGTTTTTATACCTACCACATTTGTCCAAATTTAACAAAATACCACACGGATAATAAGAAGAAGGAAACAGAAGTGTAGGAAAATCTATCTTTTGTGTTTTCAAGCTTACTTTAAAAAATACAAACATTTCCTGAAACGCAGAAGTGAAAGTAATGAATGTTACGTGGATATTTTTCCACCTTAACTGACTGATCAGAAGAGTATTTATAAACCCCTGACTGATGTCTCGAGCTGGTAAATCAACACCAGGGAAGAACATTTTAAGCACATTTATCACCTAAGACAAACAGCCTATTCAGAGCATGATTATTTTTTATTCATCATTGAAGTTCACCTCCACATTTGCTTCTTCTCAATGTTAATAATATCTGTATAAGGTTTCTCAATATTTAATATTACAGCTTGCCTATTGCATGCTGATGAGGTTAGGTCACAAGCTTGATCTCTAGAAGACCAATGAGCTTTGCCAAAAAAATAAAAGAAAAAGAAAATGACAAAAGGGCCTATTTTATACTGAAGTCTAATGCTAGTTAGCTTCATTGTAAGTACCCATTGTTGGTTTCAATGACATAAAAATCACAGTATCACAGTTTTAAGGGAAATTAAGACTAAGATAGTTGAATGGACTGGCCCAATGGCATGGAAGCTCATAATTATCAGAAGGCACCCACCATCCTTGAGCACCACAATTTAGAGTGTGTATGACTCAGTTAATACCCACCGAGTTAGCAATGCTGTGTCACATTCAAAAGACAGTAACATAAAAGAAAATCTTACCTGTTCATTCTCCTCTTCATCACTACTTAGCTTAAGGTCATCTTCTAGCATTCTGAAAAAAGGAACAAAGAGGTATAGATACTTAGCAAATTCAAAATAATTCAGTACCAAAATATCTTTATTAGAGTAATGATTTAACCATAAGTCTGTTTTCTGATTAATTAAAAAAAAAACCCTTTTTTTTAAGCTTTTTCTTCTGATGTACTTAGGAAATAACAAACTGCCCCATCATGAAAATTAACCCTCTTAACAGTCCTTAATAGGGTAAGATGGGTTGCTTCAAGAATATGAGGTTTTATTTTATTTTTTTAATTTTTTTTTAACGTTTATTTATTTTTGAGACAGAGGGAGACAGAGCATGAACAGGGGAGGGGCAGAGAGAGAGGGAGACACAGAATCTGAAACGGGCTCCAGGCTCTGAGCTGTCAGCACAGAGCCCGACGCGGGGCTCGAACTCACGGACCGTGAGATCATGACCTGAGCCGAAGTTGGACGCTTAACCGACTGAGCCACCCAGGCACCCCAAGAATATGAGGTTTTAAACAAACAGAATCAAATAAAGCTTTTGGTTGTGAAGTTTTAATTCCACAGTATTTGTTCAGTGTTTACCATGTGACAGGTGCTATGCTATGTCTCCATTTACTATTCAAGGTAAACAATGAGAGAGCAAGTAAAACTCTTCCGACAGCAATAACACAACAAACTAGAGCTGTGAGCATTGGCTGCTTAGGTCTTCCACCGGCCAAAGATCTGGAGAAGACATCTGCCTGAAGATCCTGCTGGATGAGGAAAACTCAACAGGAGAGAACTTTCTAGAAAAGACTCTGTGAAGGCAACTAACTCCCCAGTGCTCCCTGGTGTCTCAGATTTGCCATGGCGGAGGCAGTGGGGAAGTATACTTTTGGGTCTGTAAGAGTTAAAAGTAAAAACATACAAACAAAAAAAATCAAACCCTATTATTTCTGATGATGATAAAATTGTATTCTTATTACCATTAATGAACTGTTTATAGAATAATAGTTTTCAGATTAATTCATTTCAAAAGAAATCTCAGAAGGACATTCTATAACACAAATGAAAGCAAAGCTGTTCTGTGGGGGGTGGGGAAGGGTCCATTTGTGATAGATCCTGGGGCTCCAGGAATCAGTCTGAAGGCCACTGAACCCATATACTTGACAGGCCTCATTGTTCTCCTTGAAGTCACCTTCCAAAGACTCTACCCTAAAATGTGCCTCGTTTCTTTAAAGGCCAATTGTGGGCCCATCATCAGTATATTCCTCTGAATATTTTTTATAAGTAATTTCAGTGACCTTTGGGGTGAACTTGGGGTAAAGATTTGCTGGGGCAGTGCGTGGACCTAGTTTTGTCCCAACCGGCCATGTGTTTGGAGAAAATCACTTAACTCCCTTACCCTTGGTCCCATTTTCTGATTTGTAAAATGACAGGTTATGTTGGGCAATCTCTAAGGCCCAATCCTGATTAAGATTCCATGAGTATAGAGAATAAAATTACCCCTTACTTTGTAAAGTAGAAAAACTCTTCTATTTGTCATAGAGTGAGACTGAGACTTTCAGTCTCTGAAAACTGAGAAATTTCTAAGCAATTTTTGGTGTACCATTTAAACCATAACTATTAGGACACCAGATCTGCTTTTTCACAGGCTATGGCTATTCTACCAATATGGAGAAGTATCACTCTTTTATTATTTCAACCACAGGCAAACCAAGAAAACATCAGCAAAGACTGCAGAGCTCCATCCACTACTGCCCTTTATATCCGCTTGGCTGCCATTCATTTCCTTTGACCTTATAAACTCCTACCCTTGGCTTCAAAGAGAAGAGACGTGGTGGTAATTTATTAGAGCACTGTTTAGGAAGAATGTAGGAAGGGGACTGTGTTTTCTTTGTCCTTGAGTATCCAGTGACTAGCACAGTGATGGCACACAATACAATACCAGCTTGCTGGCTGGGCTGGGGCACCTTCCCCACGATTATTTTCCTACCAAAAGGCACAAATGCCTTTCTGATGAAAAACCCCAGAGGAGCAGGATAGTTTCTTGCCTCCACCCCTCACTCCCTCTTTAGAGGTAAACTGCCAACAGCTATTTGGTTTAATCTCAAGGACTGCCCTGCAAGCATTGGGTGTTCTAAGTGTGGGTGGTCCTGTCAGTGGGTGGAAAGAAGGAGGGGGAAGGACACACACAATCATCATTAACAACCCCCTTGTTGTTGGATGGAGGTCATATCAAGGGTGACTGAGAAGTTTCATCTTTATATAGGCAATAGCGTGCACAGACTTGAAGGCCACTGTCAACCACAGCAAGAAATCCCAACATGCCCCAAAGCAAGGGATCATAGCTTGGCTGCACACCAGCCATGTGACTCGGTCACCACGCGAGGCTGGCAATGCTGGAAGTAACCACAACAGTAAAAACAGTGTGTGAGGTTCTCTTTTAAGGTAGGAATACAGCTTATTTTTGTTTATTTTAAGCATGTGCTAAAATGTGTACATGCATCAATGCGTGTTTGTTTGAGTTTCATACTGTCTCTCATATCCTCTGATCCCTGGTAAGTCACACCTCTGGGTCTTGGCTTTGTCATTTCTATACTTGTCATTTCTACTTTGTCATCACTTCCAGAAGAAAGGCAGTCAGAGATCCACCTTGCCTTGTGAATTTTTTATATTGAGAAAAAAATGAATTTATTGTGTTTCTGGCTGAGATCTAAAAACAAAGGATCGAATGTAAAAATACCTCGTATTCAAGACAGACTTCCAGAGAAGTCAGAATCCAATGAAACTTCAGAATCTTGAAATATGTCGAAATGGCAATGAAACACTAAGTCAAACAGCTCATACATAATCCCACAGCAATCCTGGGGTGCCGCTATTACCAACACTTGCAACCACAGACCTGGAACAGCCAGTCGCCGCCACCCTGTGCCCAATCCCCAACAGACACGCTGAGGAAACTGATGCTCAAGGCCATCCAAGAATACAGACCAGCCCTTCTGTTTTATTCTGATGGTCACAGCAGAATCCCCATGACTCAACTCTCAAAGTGAGTGCTTGTTTCCATTCAGTGCATTCTTCAAGTCTGGCTAAACAGACCTGGGGAAGAGGAGCCAAAGTGTGTATTTGAGGTTATAGCTGAACAATGAAATGTGGTTAGAGAAGAAAAATGCTGTAACCCCCACAAGATCCTAAGAAATGTCAGTGTTTTGTGTGCGGCAGGTAGACTGCAGGCTGGGATTATCCTCCAGCTAAACACACAAATGGTACTGTTGCAATCCCCAACTCTAATCCCACCCACTTGAGAACATTTTTATCATCTGTCTATTTCTGAAAGGAACAGATTGGCATACGTACATTAAACAAGAACAAACAACTACAAAGGCGTAAGCCAAAAGTGAGAGAAAATCCAAATTAAGTGTTGGCCAGGCCAAAAGGCAGGGGCTTAGGATCTCTGACTCTATTTCCGAAAAAGGAAGGCAATGCTCTGAAGGGCTGAAGGCAGAGTTTGGAATGGGTCATATGCACATAAGCCCATGAAGCCTGTGCTTCGGCGTCATGGTGGCTCACGTGGGCACCTGCCGCACCCTTGCATCCTTACATTTGAGCACCACCCAGCCTTCTTCCAGCCAATGATGCCCACCCAGAGAGAAAGCAGCTCCCTTTCATGCTCCCTTAGCCCCTCCCCTTCCAGACCTCTTGATTAGGAGCAGATCTCAGCGTTGAATGGATCTTTGTGCCAGGTTGGCTAAAAGCACTTTCTACGTTACCTCATTCAGTCCCACAGCAAGTCCTCTGAGGTGGGCGCTGCTGGGACAGCAGGCTGTGGTGGTCCCAGCAGGCTGCTGGGACAGTCAGGCTGCCAGTATGAAACGTAGCTCTGCCACTCACCTAGCTGAGTGACCTGATACCTGCCTTAACGGGTTTTCTGGAGAAATCATTACACAACCCTTGGAAAGTGCTTAGTACAGAACCTGGCACGGAACGAGCATTCAATAAATGTTCATTTTCACTAATATTCCTCTTTTATCTCTGAGGGATATGCCTTAGAGCATTTAAAGAATTTGCATGGGTAAACAATGTGAGAGAAAAGATATTTCTATAATAATGCCTTAAATCTAAGCTCTACTTACCAGAATAGAGCTTTCTACTTTTTTTATACCTTTTCCCCCCTTACTTTCTATTTTTCTTTTCTGAAAAGAAAAGATGAGGCTCTCTAGAGGGGTAATGTATTTTAGGGTATAATTGCTGCCACGGTTGATTGATCGGATGTGGCTTCACAGCTAGAGAGGACAGTAAACATGCCTGTCACCCTCAGTGCACAAGGAGATCTGCTCTGAGGGCCAGTGGTCAGCCACGTGGCCACAGTCCCTCAGCAGGAGCCACCAAGTGATGACAACAGGGATGATGAAATAAAACAGACAATAAAATGAAACTTTTCGAAGGATGACCAGGGAGCAGAGGTGCGGCCAGAGGTAAACAGAAACCTGGACTCAGTGCCCTGAACACCAGAGGGGCTGTCAAACTGCTGTCAGAGGCACTCCAGGGTGGTATCCCTTGTGACTTCCCTCTGAACCAGGTTAACTAAGAACTGAGATGTTAAAGGACTCGGGCAAGAGTTTTAAGCATGTTTAAATTGATGATTAAGATTCCATCTATTTTTCACTGGGGAACTGCATTAGACAACAGTTTCTTATCTTAAAATTACTGTCCCAGGTATGTTATGCCATGCCCTACGAGTACCTGGTACAGGTCAAAAGGTTTGGAGCCACAGGAGGGGGCCTTGTGCGGCCTGCGTACAGGAGAGGGTGTGACAGAGTGGCTTTGGAGCTCTGAAGCCACTTTGCCGTGTGTGTGCCAAGTACTACCTCTGCGGGTGGGTGTTAGGGGTCTCTTCTGCAAGTGAGGGATGAATGGCAACACTGCCTCTCCAACAGCAGGATTGGCATCCGGTCTCTCAGCCTTCTACTCCTTCTTCTGCCCGTGTGCCAGTGAGGGGGGGGGGGCTGGCACCCTGTCTCCCAGGGCTATTACATTTGCATTGGCACTATCACTCTCGCCATTTACAAACTGCCTGCGGTTGTGAAGCTCTGGCACACACAGTTCTCACAGAACCCAACTGCCTCCTCTGATGGGATCTTCAGGAGCTCTCATAAAAGGGAGAACTTAAAACCCCTACAACTTTAATATTTGTGGCAACTTTCCCACATGTAGTATTTTTTAACTGGGCAACAAATTTATGTTGTTGCTAGTCCTTACATTTTTGAGGTACGGCACTTTCCAGGGAACAGGAACAGTAGCCTACCCTTAGCAGATGGTCAACTGCTTCTAATGCTCCACTATTTCTTCACAGGTATTGCAAACGGGCACATTAACTGCCTTCAAATGTAATGGCAGCCATTTCACAGAGCAGTGGTTTTTAATTAATAGGATTTCCCTGGAATTACTTGCCATTTGGGGCCCTTAACAGACCTGAATCCTTTAGCCCTTTAAAGTTCATTTCATTTTGCTTGATCTTAATGGCTTTTAAAAAATCTGAGTTTTAATTGGGCTGTTTGATTTTCAGATTTGCTTCTATATCTGGTGCTACTATGGTCTCCACCTATTTGAAATTTAAAGCCAAAGACAAATGTTTATGACTCCCCATTAAACATATTCATATATGCAAATATCTATTCTAGCAATTAGCAGTGCACGATAGCCTACTCGTTATGCAAGTATACCCCTCTGCAGGTATTCCCCAAGCCATCATCTCTACTGCTCAGAACATGGGGAGGAAGTTATAAAACACATTTCATTCTGTCTGAAGTCCACTGCTCTGTCAGGGTCAGTGCTACCATCTGCCTGGGCTTATTTTCATAAATAGGTAACCACTTTTCCTCTGCATTTGTTCAGAAGAATTTAGCTCATATCACTCCAGTCGACTGGGAGCCAGGAAGGCTAGGATAGGCTCACACTGGGGGTTGGTGATTTAATGCATCCAAGGTACAAATGAAGTAACTTAGTCTGGAAACAAATGGAGAAATCAGGAGTAAGACAAAGGGTGTGGTCTAGATGACCCAAGCGTTTTCAACTCTGATATCTTCCTATCCAGGGTTTCATATTTACATCTTTTGAAGCAATGTTGATGCATAGAGAGATGGTTCACATATATTTCCTTCCTGGACCTCTTCTGCCTGGGGCTGTTTTGGTTGTCAATGAAATCACAAATAGTTCTCTGATTCTGTCACGCTCATCCTGGGTTGGAGAGTGAAGGTGCATTGTATCTTTTCTGTTTGTGACCTTACTTTTCCTTACAGATGGTAAGTTCCAGTGGTCTTTTTCTCCCATGTACAAGCTGAGTCCACCTGCTACCTTCTACACAGGCCCATCCTCCCTGGGGGCCAGTATCTCATTTCCTACTATTTAAGACTCTCACAAAAAATCAACCTCATTTAGAAAACCTGCTAAACCCTGGTGAGATACGAGACAAATGTCTTTGAAATCTCATATCTAGCATGTTAATGTAGAATAAATGGAAATCAAAGGAAAATGAAAATCAACACTAATAAAAAAAATCACAGTCAGTGGTGGGATGAGTTCTGGAGACCAGGGGGCTCAGGAAAAGTTGTGAGGAGGAGAGAGTACTCGAGGGGCTTCAAGGTCCTAGAGGAGGCAGATTGAAATCAGGGACTCTATCCTGCCCCGCGAAGGAAGGGTGACAGCCAAGCACAGAGTGCTTGGGGGAACAGAGGTATTTATTTCCCTCACTCTCATGATATTTTTAAAAAAGTAATACATACATATAGTTCAGAACTCTCCAAATAGGAAAAAGTGTCCAGGGGCGCCTGGGTGGTTCAGTTGGTTAAGCGTCCGACTTTGGCTCAGGTCATGATTTCACGGGTTCCTGGGTTTGAGCCCCACGTCGGACTCAGTGCTCACAGCTCAGAGCCTGGAGCCTACTTCAGATTCTGTGTCTCCCTCTCTCTCTGCCCCATCCCCACTCATGCTCTGTCTCTCTCTGTCTTAAAAATAAGTAAAACATTAAAAAAAAATTTAAAAAAGGAAAAGGTGTCCAGTGAAATGTCTCACTCCCAGCCTTGTTCCAATCCTCTTACTTCTTACTTTCGTCCCCCAAAATCACCATTGTCTATAGTTTCTTATACAGTTTCTTATAAGAAATAATAGTTTCTTATTATTTCAGGTTTTCTTTATGCATCAACAAGCAAATATGAATGCAGCACATTAGATCCATCAGGGTACGTACATGGCATTTAAGAACAACTATGAGGTGGACAAATATAATGTCAACTGGATCCTCTTTATCTGGCTGTGGTAGGCAGCTTCCAAGATGCTCCCAATGATCCCACCTCCTGGTATTCATGTCCTCATGCACTCCCCTCCCCTGAGTGTGGCTGCACTTAGTGACTTGCTTCTAGTAAATGGAGTAGGGCAAAAGGGATGGGGTGTCACTTGCGAGTTCAGGTGACCTCTGCTTGTTGGCATGCATGCTCTTACTCTTCATGCCTGCTTGCTTGGATGGAAAAAGCTGCCAGGTTGTGAGCTGCTGTACGGAGAAATCCCCATGGCAGGGAGCTGAGGGGAACCTGCTGCCAACAGCCAAGGAAGAACTAAGGTCCTCAGCCCAGCCACTCAGGAGGAACTGAATCTTGCCAGCAACCACATGAGTGAGCTTGGAAGTGGGTCTTTTCCCAGGTAAGCCTTGAGGGGACTGCAGACCCACTGACCCCGTGCTGCTTTGTGAGAGGTCCTTAGCCAGAGGACTCAGGTGAGCCACACTCAGATCCCTGACTGACAGAAACTATAGAGTAATAAGTGTTGTTTGAAGCTGCTAAGTTTTGCTGTAATTCGTTAGGCATTGATAAGTAATTCATATGCTGGCAGATGATTTTAAATATTTAGTGTGTCCCTTTTCAAGATCACTCTCAGCTGCTCAAGCTAAAAGCATTAGCAGCCATTATTCAAGCCGTTCAACAGAAGTATACTGTGGGCCTAAAGGGTAATTAAAAAGTTGTAAAAGCCATGTTAAAAAAGGTGTGAAAAACAAGTAAAACCAACCAACAGTATGTTTTATTTAAGCCAACATATCGTTTCAATGATAATATACACAGTTCAAATGCTCACTAGCCACATGTGGCTAGTGGCTCCTATACTGGACAATGCAGGCTCATAGAAGGTGAGGGGTGGTCAGATATCTAGAGGTTTTGTTTTTCCCACCCCACTCAGCCCTCAGCCCCCCATTGCCTATTTCAGATGTCAATCTCTAACACTTCTTGCCTGCACTTGACAGGGTGCGATGAACAAGCCTATGAAGGCAAAGATCCTGGTAACTTAGCATGTGAAGGAACTGAGGGAGGAGAAAGGGAAGGTTTTGGTTAGAATCATCATAAATGTGTAGCCTCCACTGACTACCCTTGGTGGAGACTGGAATCCCAGAGGTCCATTTTGTGTCAGTTAAATGTTTCAGTGACCCATTCTGCTTCTAATTCTGATGATGCTAATTACATGTAAGCTTTTGGCTTCACAGAAGAACTGGAAAGCAGAACCTTGCACAAAGCTGCAGGTGGCCCACAAGAGGGGTAGGCTCAGGGCAATGTGTTTGGGAGCCATGGCCTAGGAAACCAGAACAGTGGGCAGCCTTGCAAATACACCTTGTCAAAGGCTGACTGTGCAAGGGATGTCTACCCTTGTTGCTCTGACATACCCGCTTCTCTTAGAGATAGTAAAGACACAGCTCCCAAAAGTTATTTAAAGAATTCTAGATTTTGTTTTAAGTTGTATATTTTTAAAAGTGTGCTGGTTGGTTTTTTTTTTTGGTTTTTTTTTTTTTGTTTTTTCACTTGGAATTGCAGTTCTAGCTCGGGATGCTGAGTGGCCCAGAGGGAATTCTCCGTCTAGGAGAAATAGAATGCTGGGCCCGTTTTCCTTGAACATCTCATAGATGTTCACCCAGTTTGTGTGACCATGAAAGTATGAAAATGCTCCATCTTTTCCATTTAGGGCAATGTAGGCCACAGTTATAATGAAGCATTCTGTGAACACATCAGACTTTAAAATTGCTCCTTCCTGAAAGAAGTACAGGAGAAAAGGGCCGTGTGGACTCTATCGTTTCTATCAAAAAACAACCGTGGCTTTAGAAATAGCACTTTAATAGAGAAAAGCTCTCTCCTCAAAGACAGTTTCAAAATTCCTATCCTTGTTTGTTACAAGGATTTCTAGAAAATTAGTTTCTGAACTTGGTGTCCTCGGTTTTAGAGGATTCAATTTCTAAGGCTGAGTAAATTCAAGTACAGCATGTGAAAGAATAAGATCCTTTTCCAGGTAGATACCAGAAGAGAGGTCAGAGGACCCTGACTGGGAACATAAAGTTTTCTTGGCTGCATAGATTCGATGATGGGTATTTCTTTATTTAACCCTCTTTGCAGGGGAATGTTTACACCTAACCAGAGGAGAAATGAGATATGCACATATATGGCTTATGTTTGTGATGTTGAATATTAATTGGTTGTCAATAAATTAATAAGCTGGTTGTCTATTCTCTTTGCTAACTAATGTTTAGCTTATTTAATTGATAACTTTTGACAATAAGAACACACTGAACCTAAAACGGTTACACATCCAGTAGGTTAAGATTTGTTCTTTGGTTCATGATGCCAGTTTTTGCATTTTTGTGGCTATTGTTATTAATAAGTTAACTGCTAAGTGTCCCTAATTGAGAGATTTATTTGAACTGATAAAATGTTAGAATTAGAAAAGAGAACCAAGCATAATCTCCTAATTAGCAAATGAGTGCACTTTAAGTGATACCCACCTCACATGTTGCCTGTGTATGGCATAACACAGTGGTTTCTAAACTTCACTGCACATCAGAATCACTTGGGATCTTTGAAGAATACCACCCCCACATTCTTATGTAACAGGGGTGTGAGCTGGGCAGCCATGTTTTTAAAAGCCTCCTAGGTGATTCTGATTTATAGCAAAGTTTGGGAACCACTATATAACACACACATGGGCAAGAGTCAGAAGAGCTGCATGTCTTCAATAGTTCTGGACCTAAATTCTGAAGTTTTAGTTTACCCATTAATAAAATGGGATGATAGTTGATTCATATGAGAAAATAAGGTGAAAGCACCTTGGCAACTGCAAAGCCTCGTAAGGGTTTCTCAATGATGTGGTTAACATTACTTTAGGTGCTTTAAAAAATACTGATTCTTTTTGCACAGTGAATGAAGCCATCAACAAAATCATAAGGCAACCTACTGAATGGGAGAAGGTATTTGCAAATGATATATCTGATAAGGAGTTAATATACAAAATATATAAAGAACTTATACAATTCAACACCAAAAAACAAATAATCCAATTAAAAAATGGGCAGAAGACCTGAATAGACATTTCTTCAAAGAAGACACACAAAGGGCCAACAGACACATGAAAGGATGCTGAACATCACTCATCATCAGGGAAATGCAAATCAAAATCAAAATGAGATATTACTCTACACCTGTTAGAAAGGCTAGAATCAAAAAGCTAAGAAATAACAGGTGTTGGCAAGGATGTACAGAGAAAGGAACCTTCATGAACTGTTGGTGGGAATGCAAACTGGTGCAGCCACTGTGGAAAACAGTATGGAGGTTCCTCAAAAAATTAAAAATAGAACTAGCATATGATCTAGTAAGTTCACTATTGGGTATTTATTTAAAGAAAATGAAAACACTAATACAAAAAGATACATGCACCCCTATGTTCATTGCAGCATTATTTACAATAGCTAAGATATGGAAGTAATCCAAGTGTCCACTGATAGATGAATGGATAGAAAAGATGTGGTGCGTATATATATGGTGGAATATTAGTCAGTCATAAAAAGAAGGGTATATTGCCATTGTGATAACATGGATGAATTTAAAGGATATAATGCAAATGAAATAAATTGGACAGAGAAAGACAAATACCATGATTTCACTCATATGCAAAATTTAACAAAACAACTGAAGAAAAAAAGAGACAAAAAATTAGACTTATATATGGAGAACAAACTGGTGGTAGAGGGGAAGAGGTGGGTTAGAAGATGAGTGAAATAGATACAGGGGAAAGAAAAAACTGATTCATGGGCCTCATCCCCAGAGAATCTGATTTAACTGGTCTTGGGTTGGGCATGGGCATCAGTGCTTTTGACAGACAGCCCAGATGAATTTACTGTTCAGTCAGGGTTAAAAACCACGGCCTCAACTCCAAGTGAACGATCACCTTCTCATTGGGACCATCTCCAATTCACAGGACGGAATTCTTCACATCTCTCTAACTGAACAGAATTAAAGCACTATATAGGGCTGCTTGTCAACTCTTCTGGCTCCAGCTTTCCCCTCCCCTTCCATTTGAATAAGAAAGCTTCCAAGGGAGAGGTGTGTTTTCCTCAATGCCTAAGATAAGGGACAAAGCCATCAATACTAATGAGTTAAGGAATTATTGTTAGTGTTTTAGAATTCTTCAGTGGTTGTTTTCAGAAGCCATGGACAATGCTGGGGCACCTGAGATTATTTTCTGGCCTTTTCTTCAGCCCCTGGGAGGAAATAAGAAGGTTATAGGTTATCCTGCCTTTCAAGTTCTCAGGAGGAGTCCCCAAACTCCAAGACAAAATAACACAGTGTGCTGGGTTGTCTATTGGTTGACATCTCAGCTCCCCTTTAAAGCACTACCCAGTACCACAGGTGCTAGAGGCCTGGGAACTACATTCCCTGCCTGCAGAAGTTTTGGGTTTGATGTCACCAGTGAGAAGCATCGAATAGGGTTCGGAAGGTCAAAGAGCAATGGAAGCCATTAATGCTCCCAGGTCAGCGAAAGCCGTACATAAGCTTCAGCCGATGGCAGATGTGCTGTTTGTCAGTAGCTTCCAGGCATTCTGGCACCTGTAGGTGCTGCAGACATCTGAGATTATTGTTAGCACCTTTCTGTAACTCTTGCTTTTACCCATTTCCTGGTGGCTCCATGCCTATAACTACCCTAACCCTCCTGATGAATTTGGAAGCCACTAATGCCGTATCTTAAGTGCGTTTCTACTTAAAATACCTAGAGTGGTTTCTCTTTCCCAGATCAAACTCTGACTTACACGTATGGTAATTAGGAGCATGAACTCTGAAGTCAGAAAGCCTGGTTTATTGATGTACATTCAGGCCCTGTCACATTCTAGCTGTGCATCCTTGTGCAGAGAACCTAGAATTGCTCGGTCTCAGCTTCTTCATCTTTATTTTTTAATATTATTATTTACTTATTTATTTATTGAGAGAGAGAAAGGGAGAGAGAAAGATTGAGAGCATGCATGAGTGGGGTAGGGTCAGAGGGAGAGAGAGAATCTTAAGCAGGCTCCATGCCCAGTGTGGAACCTGATGTGGGGCTTGATCCCACAACTGTATGACCATGACCTGAGCTGAAATCAAGAGTTGGACGCTTAACTGAATGAGTCACCCAGGCGCCCCAGTTTTCTCATCTTTAAAACAGAAAAATAAGAATGTTTACCTCCCAGGAATATTGTGGGAATTATATGGGGAAAATGCACAAAACATTTTGCAGTGCCTGATACACAATAATTAATACATATTCAGTATTATTATTGGTATTTTATTACCCATTCCGTCTTGTAACAATCTGCATGTGATAATCTAAGTCCATTCCCTTCTTCTAACAGAGAACATAAACTCCTTCATTTATTGACCATCTCCAAAGAGCCAAGGGTATTCTAGGTGCTAGTGATACAAAGTTGAAAAAGTCTTTGCTTTCAAGTGGCTCACTGCTTATTGGAGGGAAAGTCAGATCAGTAACCCTAGGAAACTGATAAGCAGTGAGAGCACAAATAACCATCTTCTTTCTTTGTCAGACAATCCTGGCCCCTTTATTTTTCCTCATAAGTTTTATTCTCCAGGCTTTGAAGCATCTCTGTATTTCTCTCTTGTGTCCACTACAAGTTCTCCGACGTCCTTCCCAATGTACATTCATGTGAGGGACACAGTCCACTGTATAGGCTATATTGGTATTAACTGGAGTGGGAGAGACACCTGTCCTATGTCTGAAGTCAATAGTTCCTAATTGTTCTTCACCTTGTTCATTTAGTTGTTTCCTCCCTGTGCATCTGCCTCTTTGTTCAGGATACCCATAGGTAATTTGAAATTCATCACCAAATTTTAACAACCTTGTCCTATGCTATGTGGACCTAGATGACTATTCTGGTTTCTGTGACTGTGGAGGGAACCAAGACAGACCTGGATACTGCAGAGATCCAGCCAATCCCTCACCCCAAGTTGTCCAGTCCCTGGAACATATGCCCTCAGGACTTCTGGCTACCTGTGACTAGATGCAGGCTTTGTTTTAAAAATATATTTTTGAAAGAGAGAAAGCATGAGTGGGTGAGGGGAAGGGAGGGTGGGTGGGGGCAGAGGATCCGAAACAGGCTCTGCACAGAGAGCAGCAAGCCTGACGTGGGGCTCGAATTCACAAAGAGAGAGAACATGACCCGAGCTGAAGTCAGATGCTCATCGGTGGCTGCAGGCTTTTATACTAAATCCACTAACCCACACTAAATCCCTCACTAAATCCAGTAAATGCCACAAACAACAATAAACTGATCATTTAAATGTAAAGAGAAGAAAAGGACATCTATGTTCCATATTAGAGAAAAAGCATCCTATTAGCTATTCATTAAAAAAGATCTCATATACACCAGGACTAATTCACTACTTTTTTAAAAAAGTGAATAGGGTTGAAAGTTAGGCAAATATATTAAATTGTCTAAACTCATTTTCAGGTATGCACAACTGGGTTTTGCAATGGGAAACAGTTACCCATTCAACATGTATCTCTATCCACCAAATACATCCTTATGGGAGTTCTGCTCATAGTGATACAGAATGTATCAAACAACCCATGCACATTAAACCCTGCCATACCTATTGTAGAGGATGGTTCCATTTACTGAACTGGAAACAGGGTCACAAGTATCAGTCAGGGCCACTCCACAAAAAAGTTTCAGCATTTCCTTATAGTTTTAGATCAGGTGTATTTTGGGTTTAAGTAAAAAAGAGTAAAACTGCAGAATCAAGTTGTTGCCTACCCAACTTTTTACATATTCATCTATTTGACTTTCATGTGGCAGAAAGGAATCTCAAGTGCAAAGGAAATAATTCATGTGAAAAATTTTAAGTGGTAGTGCATATTTTTGAAACAGAATGTGACTGTAGAGTAATGTTTGTTCTACTTATGAAAATGACCAGTAATGATCATGATAAATGTAGTCACTATCCTAGAGGTCATGGTGTAAATCCTGCCTAGGTGGGTCTATTCATTGACAGAGCATAGGAGTAGGGATGAAGAGAAATAGGGCCGCAGTCCAATGTAGACTTTCTGATTTTCCAATTTTAGATGGGTCAAGAGTCCTGGTCCACAGTTTTTCATTAGAATGGTAGAGAATCAACTGAGCTCAGGACCAATACTAGACACACTGTGAAGTAGATGTACTATTGTCTTTGGAAACCTCTACCATTTTAGGTGCACCATCTCCCTATCCCAAGGCTCGTGGCTCCTTTCTCATGCAGCACGTTCAGGATCCCATCTGGGATAGACAGATGTGGCATTCAGTTGTCATGTCTCCTTAAGGTTCTTCTTCTCGGCTGTGACAATTTCTCAGTCTTGTTTTGTTTTTGATGATGTTGACCACTTTGAGGAGTGTTGGCCATGTTTTTTGTAGAATGTCCCACAATTTGGATTGTTTGATATTTTTCTCATGATGAGGTTAGGGTTCTGGGGAGGAAGAGTCCAGAGGTAAAGTGCCATTCTTGTTCCATCATATCAAGGGTGCATGTTATCAACATGACTTATCACTTATGATGTTAAGCTTGGCATCACTTGGCTAAAATTGTGTTTGTCAGATTTATCCACTGTAAAGTTATTCTTTCCCCCCTCTTTCCAGACTCCACATGGAAGTCCCTAAGGAAAATTCATGCTTAAGGGGTAGAGATTTACATTCCACTTCCTGGAGGAGCAGTATCTACAGATATTATTTGGTATTATTCTGTACAAGAAATTTGCCTATTCACTCCTTTATTTATTCAATCATTTACTTATATCAGCATGGACTCTCACATATTTACTTTCTGTATTGGGTTATAATCCAACATTAGTCAACTGTTTTTTTTTAATGTATATTTTTTCTCTTTTCTGTTCTTTTATTTCCTATTTCCTTTCCTTTCTTTCTTTTATTTTCTTTCTTTCTTTTTTTTTTTTTTTAAGTAGGCTTCACACCTAGTGTGGAGCCCAATATGGGGCTTTAACTCACAGCCCTGAGATCAAGATCTGAGCTGAGATCAAGTGTTGGCTGCTTAGCTGACTGAGCCACCCATGTGCCCCTAGTAAACTATTTCTTAATCACATAAAAAGTATTGGATTGAGTAGTCCTATAGACACTCTATAGATAGAACCAAGGGACAAAGTCACAATGTGTTGCCAGTGATTGCTATAGGCATAAATCAAAGGCTTGTCATTACCTGTGTAAAGTGGTTAAATTCTGGCCAAATAGACATTTTAAGTCCTAATAAAGCATTCAGATTCTTGATCAGCAAGAGCAGAATTCTTTCCAAATGACAGGTATCTGCATATTCATATGTATACACTAAGGCTATCAGGGACATTCGATTGTCAAATGAACCAGACACCTCTGTTTGTCTTGTTTGCTCACACTGATTTATGCCACATTCATGTACCACTCCTTCCTTGAAATGCTTCTTGCACAGCTTCTCTGGCCCTTAAGGTTCTCTTTACCTTTGACTTCCCATTTCCTTTTGCCACTCTTCAGAAGTTGATGTTACCGTAGGATCCTGTCCTCAGTTTCTATTCTCTTCTACCCCTTCTTACCTCATCTACTCCTGAGGATGACATCTATGACCTCATCCTCCAAAGCCAGTTCCCTAGGCTCAAGTGCACCCTCGCATTTCCACATGATGGCTTCCTGAAGGCCAGAGACCACATTTTATCCTATAGGGCATCTTTAGCATCCAACAAAATGCCTGGCATAGAATAACCACATAACAAATGTTTGCTGAGAAAATAAATGAATCTCCACTTGGATGTGCCTCTATGATTTGCCTAAAACCAGAACCCTCTCACCTCCCCACCTAAAATCCAACATGCACTGCTGAATTCTATGTCCAGGTCCATGATACTATTACCCACCAGGTCATGTGCACATGGTTGTTGACTTCTCCCTGCCCTCTTTACAGACAGTAAAACTCCTAGAGTTATGTGTTCAATGTCCTAAGTTTTCTTTTGAACCCATCTTCCTCCATCCCTCACAGTACTGCTTTAATTCACACTTCTGGTACCCCTGTAATAGCTTCCTAACTTCCTCCCTCCAGTTTTTCCTCCAGGTTCTATTGCCCATCTTGTTGCAATCCACCTAAAATCTAAATCCATAGTACCTGCTGCTTGTTAGGGACGACAAGGCACTTCATGGCCTGGCCTCAGCTCTCTGCGGTTGTTAGCCTGTCCCAGCCCTTATAATCAATACTGGAACAATGCAAACTATATATAGTTACACTTGTCAGAATCTCAGCCTCCACCTCTCCTGCCTGAAATGCCTTTCTTTCTATTCCCTGTTTTCATCTATTATTCACCCTTCAAATGCCACCCCAAAGGGCATATCGTCTTGATGCTCAATGACCTTAGTTAATTACACTCTTCTGTACACCGTCTAATAGCACATTTGCCCACACTATAGTGTAATTATCTGTCTTCAGACTGTCATCTACCTGACTCATGGGCTCCTTGAAGGAAGTGTCAGCCTCACTCCTTTCTGTGTCCCCAGTGCCTGAGGCACACAAATATTTACTTAATGAAAAGTCATAAGCACACATGCCTCCATAATAAGAGACAAAACCTGCAACACTGCACAGAAGAACTTGATCCATGACTACAAATGGAATGGAATACACTTAAAATCTTAAAGGCTATCTTTAGAGGGCTGAAAAATGAGCTTGAGATAAGTTATATAAAAGTTTACTTTAAAAAGCTCTTGAATTTATAATAACCACACTTTTTAGAGCTCATTGTCTATTAACTTCAAAAACAGAAAGTGGCTGGGCAAATTTGTCTACTCCAGGATCAGACCAACAACGGAAGGGCTCAGAAACTGGAGAATCCCAGGGCCTCAAACGACTCTGCAGCTGTTTATGAAATAAAAAGTGCAAAGCTAATGGCCATGTGGTGCTGCTAAAATTCTTGCAGGAAATGACTGGGTAGTGTATGCTACTTTTTATCCAGATCTTTTCCCAGTCAAAATATGGCTTTTGACAAATGTATTTTGGTTAAAGTTATCTTAATACAAGGTAATATTTTTAGAAAAAAAAGATTAAAATTGTGTTTTGAAGAGTTTCTATGCAGGCACAGTGGAGTTTCCTTCTTTTGGTTTCCCTGATGGAAAAGGAAGGACAGGGAGGGCCAGGAGCCATATGGGGAAGGAGAAAGAGGCCAGTGTGGGTGCAGTGTCAGGTGAACTGGGAACATTCTATCTGAATGTCTTGGTGTGGGGCACAAGAGGCAATGACAACAGTATGTAAGGAATATGTGTTAAAGGGACTTACCTAACTTTGCTTCGATGTTGTGTGGGGCCTAGAGGACCAGTCCCTTAGGAAGCTGATGCCAAGCAGGTAGTTTCTAGCCCTATCAGAGACTCCCTCCCTGCCTTTTCTTTTTCTTCACCAACCAATCTTGACCAGGACTTCCTCACCTCCCACCTGTAACACACTCCCTGCTCTAGAAAATTCTCAGGTTGCCTAATTACCAAGGCTGGTCTCCAAACCAGGCTGTGTCTAGTCACTGCTCACTCTTCCCATGCTGAGTTGATGTTCTGGGGAAATTTGGTCTCATTTGTGCACCAAGAGCTCCATACAGCATTTTTCAATGCATCTGTGACCAAATTATTTTCATGAAAAGTACAAACACCATAATAAAACTCTGCCCAAAATGCATGTACCTGTTGAACTTCTGTGGCCTGCAGTTTGGGACAGTGTTATTTTGGAGCATCCAAACACGTCAGTGTAGCTGATGCTCCTGTACCCTTTGTCCCCACCTGGTGTCCAAGCTGGGGCATTTCCCTGCTTTCTCTGAGCTGCCTTCCCCAAAGGAATCCTTCACTCAGGACCACAGTCAGAGGGATCAGACCATAAATGAGCTTATGCATCAGGAAAATCCTCTTAAAAGTGATTTTAGAGGTGAAGAGGCTTTGGGGATAATCGAGACCAGTGGTTTATAAACTGTCAGTGGTAGTGGTGGCACCCCAACTCTTTCTTCAGAGGAAAACCTGTGCAGGAAGGTAGGGGCCTCAGGTAAGTATCATCAGACACTTTTCCCTCCTGCCAGGAAATAGCACTGTGAAAAAGCAAATGGCCACCGTGCCATCAGTGAGAGAGCCTGTGAGCAGGTGATAGGATCAAGAGAAAAATGAACTTAAGGGAAAAGCTCCCCCAGTAGGAGGGCTGTTGGATAGAAGGTAGAAATTCATTCTGGGGGATGTCTTATTTCAGGAGGATATTGAATTAGTGATTAGGGCCCAGGAAGGGCTAAGTTCATGTAGTTGACTAAAATGATCTAAAATGTGGAAGGTTGTTAAGGACTCTTCTGAAAAGCCTTCTTGTCCTTCTTGGTAGAGCTTCTGGAAGCAGAGACTAGTTGTCAGCCTCCAGGGTTGGCAGCTAAGCCTGACAGAGTGGCAAGGTCAGGGCTTTGCTGGAACACAGGGAAGGTGTGGCCTCTGCCCTGGCCCCCACCACCTCCTCTGGGTTGAGCCCTCCTCCTGCCAAATCCCACTGTTAACTCTTTCCCTGCAGCACTAAGTCCCAAGGCAGAGAAAAGCCCTAACTGCTACCTCTGGTTCTGGCCTTTGCTGAGGTCTCCCATCTGCATGGTGGCCCCTGTGGCCAGGGAGGCAGGACAGAGAATTCTGCTTGTCCCTTGCTCGTAGCTGCTTCTGAAGCATCACTCACTGTTCCTTATTCTTACTCTTCTATCTGATCCACAGCAGCAATAGTTGGGAAGAGGTTACCAGGCTATGGAGGCTAGAGGCAGTGGTCTGACTGGGATATGCAGAGCCAGGAGGAAGATTGGCTGATAAGATAAAGGCTTTGGAGGAGTTTTCTGTGAGAGAAGAGGGATCATGACCAAATCTTGGAGTGCTACATGTTGTGTCCTCACCTGCAATGCCTGGCCTCCTTCCTCTGCAATCTTTGAGGGTCCATTCCAAGAACTGCTCCTCTAGGAAGTCCACCAGATGATCCACCTTCCCTGGTATCCCCTCTTCTCTGAACCCCATTAAGGATCAGTTGTCTTGGTTGGGAGCCAGTAGTTCTCTTCCCTCCTCCAGACTTGTGAGACCAAGATGGTGCTTGAAACTCTTGTGTCCTCTGGGGAGTCAGGTTATCTGGTACCAGGTTAAATGCAGCAGAAGAGTGTGAAAGTGTGAAAGCCTCCAGCCAGCTTAGCTTCTAGGGCTGGGGCTGTTCTGGCAGCTGCAGGGGACTCTGAGCCCATCAGGATGCACACCTCTTATCAGAGCTGCTGTCACCTTACACTGAAATGTCTTCTTTATGCTCCAGCCTTACCTCCTGCGGGATGAACTTCTTTTGAGCAGGGGCCATGCCATATTTCCATGTTTCTTATTTCCAATGCTGGGCCCCAAACAGAGCAGGAGCTTAACAAATTAACAGATTCCCCAAGTGAACCAAATGGAAATGAACAGACTGCTATGGGGTTACAGAGAAAACAGGTGGGTGATAGAATGAGAGGAGAAGGGGGATCAAAAACAGTGAGATGGAAATTCCATTACTGATTGCAACTCAAGTCAGTATTAACTGAGAGTAACATTAACATTGTTACCCAGAATGGGTAACTTTAAATGGGATTCTGCAAGAAAAATTTTCTTTTTCTCTGTGTATGTTTCAGTTAGATTCTCGGAACAACCCTTCTTTCTATCCCCCAGATGTTGCAAATACTGGGTGTGCTCAAACCTAATTTTCATATGGAAACAGTTTACATGCCAC
Source organism: Panthera uncia (assembly GCF_023721935.1). Classification (NCBI taxonomy): domain Eukaryota; kingdom Metazoa; phylum Chordata; class Mammalia; order Carnivora; family Felidae; genus Panthera; species Panthera uncia. The sequence continues at coordinate 58,864,013 of NW_026057578.1, read as the reverse complement.
TACAATTTATCTATTATCGTCACTTACAGTACTTCTAAATCTTTTCTATTAGAGAAAAACACTTATACTTTTTATATTCATTAAGGTGATTTCAACCAAAGAAAAACTATAGCATTGGTGGGCGTTACAGAAATGGCATTGCCTCCTGGAACCTGCGATTTGTAAATCTTAGGTTTGTTGCTGGTTCTGCGATAACCAGGGAATGGCTATTATGTGCTCCCAGACAAGGCTTTCTCCTGTGATACCAGGTACTTCTATCTTCCCCTTATTACCCAAAGATAAAGTTGTTAATTTACTTTTTTTTTTTTTTTTTTAAGAATGAAAGAATGAACTCAAAAGCCAGTGAGTTTTGGTACCTTACTTATACACTCTTAAGTTGGTCAGTAAGAAAAACACTCAAAACACCTCTTCTGTTTCCTGCTGCATCATTATTTCCAATGTTAAGGGATCCTATATAAAAGCAGCCTTTTTCACTGTGTAAATACATACTTCTTACTTCTCGACGATTTTAAGAACTCTCTAGACCAGACATTAGAGATGGGTGCTTTAGACTTTCAAAGGATTTTATGGACTCAGGTCAAATTTTGACTGAAGGAAGACCCATTTGGTGACTCTTGCCCCACTGATTGGGTGGCAGGTGTAAAGACAGGGCATAGTTGGTGTGAACCACGAGCAGTGAGTCCAGGTGCACTGAGTGTGGGTGGACAAGGTCCTGGCTTTACTTCCCAGGGTTCTTTACTTGCTTGGTGACCTGCTGGTAATAGTGACGTTCAATTTCCTTCTCTATAAAAGAGAAAATAAAACACTCTCTCCAAACTATTGTACTATCTAAAAAACGATATGTGTACAAAAGCATTTGTGCTGCCAGGAAGACATTATCAGAAGTTGTCATTTGGTTATATGACATACTGTAATTTCATAACTATGGAATTTATCTAGTAAAGCCTTACATCTCCCTTTCATTAACCCACAAGAGTGCAGCTCTTTTAACTGATCCAGCCAGCACCCTGGGTCGTTTTCACCCCCAAAACTCATAAATTATTTGCTGCCTTCCCTGTTCCATTCTGGTGTTTCATGTGTCTGGGTCAACATTTCTTTCACCAATTTGGGGTGTTCTTTAGCTTAGCTGTTAAGATTTATGAAGTGGCTGAAAGTTGCCAGCACTGTTTTGAGAACTAGCAAGAACAGTTTCATTTCTGGGCCAGTAGTGGGCATGCATCCATACCTACTCAATGACCTTCAAATGTGCAACATGTCACATTTTAACCCCTCAAGTTACAGTGAGATATAGGAAATGGGTGACTACTGTATTGGAAAACGTGCTGATTTGGAGTTAATTTTTGACTTCTAACTTTGTCACCTACCAGCTTGATGGCCCTGAGTAAATTACTGGGCCTTTTCAGGCCTCTAATTCTGAATGTAAATTGAGAGTGAATAAAATACATCTCAACTTAAAAGATTATTGGGCAACTGAATAAGATAATGTAGACAAAAACATCCTGCAAATTTTAAAGCACAGAATAAGTATGAGGGATTCTAAGAGTGTAGGCTCAGAGTCTTATATATACAGTAGGCCCTCCATAAATGGGAAATGGATTGAAGGGCTACCAGCAACCACAACTAATTCCTCTGGCAACTTGACATGTAATCCAGAGGTGAGGGAGAGTGGGAAAAAAGGGTTGGTAGATTAATTTGGGCTCAAATTATGACAAATATTGTCATTTCAGCATGCTTCGATCAGCTTACCTAACCGACACGGGGATGAAAACAATGAACTTCAACATCTGGTTATGTGTTTCTAAGGAATCCGTTCAAATGACAAAACACAAGGAACACATTTGATTCTAGAAGGCAGTATCCTTCGGTTGTCCCCTGGGCCCACTGGAAAGGCAGGCAACAGGCCAACCCCATTAACTATCTGGAGAAGACAGACATCCAGGTGTGGGAGCAGGAAACTGCATTCTCGTTACTTCTTCCGCTCCAGACCCACCCACCCCTCGGCCTCTATCCTGCTGTCCAGCCCACCTGAGACTAGAGAGCCGATGCTGCTGTGCTCTCTTGCTTCTCTTTTTCTGCCTGCACTTGTAGCTGGTTTCCCTCATGTTTGCGTTTAATCCTTCTATTGTTCACTGCAGTTCCTGGTGTTTCATGTCCCTTCTTTAAGGTCACAGACTAACTTTCAAGTGTCTATGGAATCCCCTCAGCACCTGTCTGATGGCCTACGTGTAGCAGGTGATCAATACCCGCTGATGAGGAGCCCCGGCAGCTGTTACGGAGCTGGGACCTGGCCCTGGAGGCCAGGGGAGTCTTAGGAGCACAATGACCTGGTTAAACCTGTCTTAAAGGAAGATGGTCTTTAAGGCAGCCTACATGGGTGAGGGAAGCCAGCTTATAAGAGGGAAAAACTGCTTCAGGTCCATAATGCCTTATCTGAAACCCTCAGGTCTGGATGTGTTTTGGGGATCCAGAACTTCCTTTTGGAAAGGCAAACTGATGCCTCCATCACATACTCTGTAGCATCTGGGCAGGGTCTGGGGTGGTTGCATGAACAGTCATAGGAAGTGAGACCAAAGTTAAAAACAGCTTGCAGCCAGTTCTACCAAATGAGTTTTTTTTTTAAACTTCAAGCTTTTAGAGCTTTTAAAATATGTGAATTGAGGGACAGACTGTGGATTGATGTTTTAAAGGAAAGTCTTCTAAGGAGGATGGTCTTGTTAACCAAAGACTAGTTCTTTTCAGTACCTCAGGGCAAATGAGTGAGAAGTCAGAGGAGGAACTGCTCAGGCCAATAGAATGAACTGCTCAGGCCTATAGAATGTGAGCTGTCAGTAGTGTGGGGCCATGGTGGAGGGAGGGAGAGGTGCAGGAGGGTGGTGGGCAATGGGGAGGAGAGGGAAGCTGGCCACAGGATGTAATGGAGTGTGTGCCAAAGCTACCAAAGGCGGCCAGGGAGAAGCCCCTGGATAGGGCAGCCAATGGATTTTAGGACAGGAATGAGAGTAATCAGTCTGAAATTGTTTGCATTGCTTTCCCTAAGACCTCTCCTTGCCCACCCCACACGCCAGTCAATTCTCTCGAACAGCGCTAACAGAAATAGAATGTGAGTCACCTATGGAATTTAAAACTTGCTAGTAGCTATGTTACAAAAAGTAAAATGGTGACCTTAATTTTAATAATATATTTATTGAACCCAATATACACCAAATATTGTCATTTCAACATAAAAATTACTGAGATCGTTTATATACATATTTTTGCACCAAGTGTTTGACACCTGGTGTGTACTTTACACTATCTCAGGGTGGGGTCTCCACATTTCCAGTGTCTGTGGCCACCTGTGCCTGGTGGCTCCTGGACTGGGCAGCACAGCTCTAGATGTCACAGCTGGGCCAGCCTCATACCTCAGGTGACTCAGACCCCACATTCTGCTTCCCCCTGGGTGAGTCTCCCAGGTGGGATCCTAATACACTCCATACTTCTACCTGTATACAGCTTGACTCATTTAATTCACTAGCTTACCAACAACCAGGGGATTAATGCTAGGTACCTACCTACCTTTATGATCATAAATATACTCTTTTTAGTGAAAGCTCTTGAGGTAGGCTGGAAGTACGCCTTTAAATTGCAAAGAAAAAACAATCCAGGTAATGTATGCTCCTGTAAAAACTATGAGTTTACGTGCATCTCCATACCTGCACAGGATGCAGGAGGGAGGGTTATCTCTGCTTCCACTTTCTTCATTATAAATGACCATGGTTACTTCCAACAATCTTAATAAGCAGAATATTTCTCAAACTAACAAAACAGCACTATATCTTCGCTTTTTCAAAATTACATTTGTAATGTATAATTCTGAGAATTCATGGGCACTTACAAGCATCTGAATGCCATAAAATAGGAGAACTGATGAAGCAGCTGAAATAAAGTATCTGTAAAACTAAAGATGATCAATCACAGAGTTTCTTTCCCTGGCCCAAGAACTCCCTAGAATCTGTGAAAAGCTTGCTCGTGGGAGAAGCACCCCACGCTGCTCCAACAGGGCACTTAGTGAACATGAGTCATCGCCATCCCATGGGGGACACTCACTCTTCACAGCCTGATGGCCTCACACAACAGTTAGCTGTCCAAACCCATTCAAACAAAATTGATTTTTTTTTGTGTGAGTGTGCAGATAAAATTCACAAATGAATTGCCCAAGAAATCACTTTGACATATTATCACATAAAATCTTGGCTGCTTGGAAGAACTGTAAAAAGTTTCATTAATATGGTTTCATCCTCCATCTCCTCATACGAACATCACAGCATGTTATAGTGGCAAGACGCAGGTGGTTCATGCCCAGGAAGTGAAAATCACTGCATCGTAGCTGAACAGTATACAATTTTAAGCCAGTTTACCTTATGATTCTATTCTTTAAACTCTGTATTACATTTAATGTAAAAGGTCCATTCCAGGGTATGCATCCCCAGTCTGCCCACATTTAGTTTGCCACAAAAGAGAATCATTATACTTATTGTGATACTATATTGCTCTAGACATGTGGTCTCTGGAAGCCCAGAATTTGGACTAATGAAAGCTCTGCACAGCACACTGCGGGATTTCTACGGACTAGGGGGATTCTTGATGACTGTGGAGAAGCAGTCAGCCAGCCTTGCTACTCCCTTTGCTCTCCTCTTCCTTGATCTCTCTCTCCTAAGGGGGGGTGGGGGTGAAGCCCTTGTCACACCTGTAAGATCTGAAGGCATTAGGTCTCTTATCCTGACTTTGCTTCCCCACCCCAAGGGAAAGGCATTCATCTGGCTTTTCATAGGCAGAGAACAGAAGTAGGAGAAAGCTGTAGAGGAGGAGTTCCATAAAATTTTGGATCAGCTTCCTGAAGATTTGAGAATTCTCGATGCCATGTAGGGTCCTGCCACCTACTTAGCTGGGCAGCACTGCAGGTGAATGAGATGACCTTTTGTCCACCCCTGCTCTGGGTATGGGGAGTGGCGTGTGTGTGTGTGTGTGTGTGTGTGTGTGTGTGTGTGTGAGAGAGAGAGAGAGATTGTACCTATCCTACCTTAAAAAAGACTTTCCAACCACAAGACTATCTGTAAAAGCCTAGAATTTTTTTTTTAAGAGAAAAAATATGCAAGCTTCAGGTCTATAGAGCAAATGTAGTAAGAAGAGCAGTAAGTAAGATCATGAGTCAGGTTTTTGTACATCTGTTGTAAAGGCTAATTCTTTTTCTTTTTCTTTTTTTTTTCATAAGCAAGACAATTCTGTTCTTGTAGAAAGGCCCTTGTGATCAAAACAAGAGAAAAATGGGTCATGCCAAGGATCCTGGCTCTGATAACTCTTTTCGGGCTCTGACAGCTCTACTGGGTATTCAGAGCTGATAATGTGAGGATCTGAGTCCTCCTGGTTCTGATGTTAAATACTTAAAACAGGAATAATAAAACCAAGTCTGCCTTCTTTACAGGTTGTTGTTGAAGACAGTGTGATGTAACAGAATTGAAAGTGCTTTGAAAATCACTACTTTATGATCATTAATAAGACAGTAAACAAACACCAGACTTTGTGTACTTGCAAGTTCCTGATGTATCTATCTACTGCCTGTAGCATGAGGCCTCATCTATGATATTCTCTGATGTTTATGTCTGCTTTTTCCTTTTCCAAAACTTCTCTGTATATTCCCAGGCCATTCAAAATAGAATTTCAAGTGTGCATCATTGGTAGGATTGGGCAGTAGCACACTGCTATCTTGTTCCTGGAACTAACCCAAAGTTCTAGGAACCAGAATATCTCTACATTTCCCAGTTTGAAAACTTTGATCTATGCAACAATCTCTAAATCAGGCATCTCTAATCTTTGCCTTTGGACCACTGTTTTAGCAGTGTTTTTTTTTTTTTGTTTGTTTGTTTTGTTTTTTTGTTTTTTTTTTAAAGCTTATTTCCCAGCCCCCAGAGCAGCTATCTGTCTTCTGGTACTGTTAACAATGGAGTTTTGGGGCCAATCTGGGCATCTCTTCAGCACACTGACTGTCCAAGAGTCTGCCTGTGACTCATGCCTTGGACTGCCCAGCATTGGGGTGCTGGATGGCTGTCACCAAACATTTGAAAATTTGGAAATTCCACCTCAAGCTCAACTCCAAGACTGTTGATCCTGGCTAACTACATTCATGCAAAATAGTCCAAGCACTGACTCACTTTGGGAATCTGGGCATTCTTGAGCTTTTGATATTGAGACAGTGGAAAACTTTGTATCAGTATAGATGCTACCAATAATTTTTATCCATTTAAGCACTTGATCTTTTACATATTTACCCAGAAATGTCTGAGTCTTACCACAGATCAGAGTTAACACTCTTTTGCAAGGAAAGACTGATTCACAGTGCTAATAAACACACATTTATAGACACCAAGTGAGAACATTATAGGCATTTAGACATCGGTATGCTGTAATTTTTATCAGAGACCTTGCACACATTTTGTTAGATTTACACCCAACTATTTTCCTTTATTCGAAGCTACAGTAAATGGTATTGCATATTTCTTTTGGTTTCTACTTGTCACTAGAATACAGAAATGCTATTGATTTTTTAAAAAAAATTTTATATTTATTTTTGAGAGAGAGAGAGAGAGAGAGAGCGAGCAGGGGAGGAGCAGAGAGAGAGGGAGACACAGAATCTGAAGCAGGCTCCAGGCTCTGAGCTGTTAGCACAGCGCCCGATGTGGGCCCGAACCCATGAACTGTGAGATCATGACCTGAGCTGAAGTCGGACGCCCAACTGACTGAGCCACCCTGGTGCCCCAATGCAATTGATTTTTGCATGTTGATCTTATATCATACAACCTTCCAGAACTCATTTGGTAGTTCTGTTTGATAGGTTCTTTGGGATTTTCTATACAGACACGCATGTTGTCTCCAAGTAGAGATAGTTTCTTGCCATCCTGCAGTGGCTAGAACTTTCAGTGTTACATTGATTAAGAGTGATGACAACAAAGAACCTGACCTTGCTCTTGATCTTAGAAGAAAAGCACTCATTCTTGTACTATTAAGTATGAAGTTAACTGTTAGCTTTAACTATTTTGCACATGTTCTTTAAGAGGTGGAGGAAGCCCCTTCTATTCCTAGTGTATCAAGGGTTTTTATGATGAACAGTTGTTACATTTTGTAAAATGCTTTTTCTGTGTCAATTCATGTGATCATATGCATTTTCCTCTTTAGCTTGTTGATATAATAGATTACATGGATTCATTTTCACATATTGAACCAGCCTTGCATACCTGGGATAAATCCTACTTGGTCATGGTATATTATTCCTTTTATACATTGTTGGATTCAACTTGCTAACATTTCCCTAAAATTTTTTTTTTTTAATTTGTAAGTTCATGAGAGATATTGGTCTATAATATTCTTTTGTTTTGTTTTATTTTTGTCTGGTTTTGGCATCAGGATACTATTGGCCTCATATGATTTGGGAAGTGCTCCCTTCTAATTTTTTCTGGAAAGGACTGTACAAAATTAATGTTTATTCTTCTTTATATATATGATAAAATTCTCCAGTGAAAACACCTGTGCCTAGAGATTTATTTTTTGGGGGAAGCTTTTAAATGACAAAGTAAATTTCTTTAACAGTCATAGGGCTATTCAGGTTAACTATTTCAACTTGGCTGAGTTCTCATAATTTGTGGGTTTTCGAGGAATTGATCCATTTCGTGTAAATTGTCAGATGTATGTGTGTAGAATCATGTTCTTAGGATTGCCTTATTCTTCTGACATCTGCAAGGTCTTAGAGTGATACCCCTTGTTTTGTTCCTAATATTGGTTATTTGTATTTTCTCTCTTGTTTATCTTCAATCTTGCTAGAATTTTATTAATTTCTTCAAAGAACTGGCTTTTTGCTTATTAATTTTTCTATTGTTTTCCTGTTTTTGATATCATTGATTTTATTTAAAAAATTGTTAAGGTTTATTTATTTTTTAGAGAGAGAGACAGAGTGTGAGCAGGGGAGGGGCAGAGAGAGAGAGAGGGAGACACAGAATCTGAAGTAGGCTCCAGGCTCTGAGCTGTCAGCACAGAGCCCGACGTGGGGCTCAAACTCACAAACCGTGAACTGTGAGATCATGACCTGAGCCGAAGTCAGATGCCAAACCGACTGGGCCAACCAGGTGTCTGATCATTGATTTTAGCTCTTATTTTTGTTATTTCTTCTGCTTGTCTTGGGTGTATTTTGCTTTTCTTTTTCTAGCTTAAGGTAGGACTAAGATAATTGACTTGAGATATTTGCTCATTTCTAATGTAAGCATTCAGTGCTATAAATTTCCAACTTGATACTGTTTTAGTTGCATCCCACAACACTTTGATATGTTGTGTTTTCATTTTCAGTCATTTTTTATGTGTATAATAAATTTCCTTTGAAATTTCCTCCTTGGCCTATGAGCTATGTAGAAGTAAGCTGTTTGATTTCCAAGTGTTTGGAAATTTTCCTATCGTCTTTCTGTTATTTATTTTTGGTTTGATTCTGTTATGGTCAGAGAATATACTATATATGATTTCAGTTCTTTTACACTTTATTTTTTTTTTTATTTTTAATGTTTATTTATCTTTGCGAGAGAGAGAGAGAAAGAGAGAGAGAGAGAGAGCAGGGGAGGGCAGAGAGAGAGGGAGACACAGAATCTGAATCAGGCTCCAGGCTCTGAGCTGTCAGCACAGAGCCTGACGTGGGGCTCAAACTCACAGACCGTGAGATCATGACCTGAGCCAAAGTCGGACGCTTAACTGACTGAGCCACCCAGGCACCCCAATTTCAGTTCTTTTAAGTTTGTTAGGGTTTGTTTTATGACCCAGAATAAGGCTTATCTTGGTGAATGTCCCATGAGTACTTGAAAAGAAGGTATATTCTAACTGTTGTTGGATGAAATGTTCTATTAATGTCAACTAGATCCTTATTGCTTGATGGTATTGTTCAATCCCTCTATATCATTGTTGATTTCCTGTCTAATAGTCTATTAATTGCTGAAAGTGGGGTTTTGAAATCCCTAACTATTAATTGTAGATTTGTCTATTTATCTTTTCAGCAATATCAGGTTTTGCTTCATGTGTTTTGAAGTGCTTTTGTTTCTAAATATACATTTCAGGTTGGTATATCTTTTTGGTGGATTAATCCTTTTATCATTATGTAACTTCCCTCTTTGTCCCTTGCAATTTTCTTTGCTCTAAACCCTACCTTTAAAATATTAATATAGCCATTCCTAAATTTTAAAATTAGTTTTTACATGTTGTGTCTTTCTGTGTTTGAAATGAGTTTCTTGTAGACCCTAAGTATTTGGGTCATTTTTTAAAAATCCACTCTACCAATCTCTGTATTTTAATTGGTGTATTTAGACCATTTACATTGAATGTAATTTTTGATATGTTAGGGTTTATGTCTGCCATATTATTAGTTATTCATTGTTTTTATCTTTTGTTTCTCATTCTTCTTTTTTTTTCTTGCCTTCATGTGGGTTACTTGAACATTTTTTAGAGATCCATTTTGATTTTTGTTTTTGAGTATAATGCTTGTATAGTTTTCTTAGGGGTTGCTCTCAGTATTGCCATACACATAGATAACTTATCACAGCCTATTGGTATCCACTTAGAGTGAAATGTAGAAATTTTAACTCTATTTAAGTTCCTTTATACTCTTTACTATGAAAACTATATTTACCTGTTCACCTGGAATTGTACTAGTTTTAGAAGTTTAAGTATGAAATATTCAAGGTCTGTGGTCTCTGACCTTCCAGTGTGACTTTGAGGTCTCAGAGCCATTACTGTATCCAGTAATATCTTATTGTATCTTACATAACACACCCTCCTTTATGCCCATAGGTGTAATTAAAAAAAAAAAAAAAGAATATAGCCAACTACTCTGGTAGATCTCAGATGTAACACAAAAGCCCTAGGCAGAAGGTCAGCATCAGTATATAGTGTCATGTCTTTGGTTGCAATTGGGTAAAATGAAGTACTGGGAATTGGAAGGCATGGATTTCACCATGGAGACCCACTCGACTTTCAGAATTTGGATCCTATACTATCTTTGGATTCAAACCAACAAAGCAACTAATCATGTTTCCTGTATTTTACTTGCTTTTCTAGCCCCTGGGTTCACCTAGTTAGTGGATTAAAAGTATACAGTTCTAGATCATGGATACACTCTGCTTCTATGTCAGTGTGCTAATACCCAACTAACCCATATTTCAAAATGTTCAGGCAACAACCAAGGTGAATTTTCATTTTGTAGTGATTTTACATGCGTATCATATATTTATTACTAATAAATTCATTGTAGTATAAGGAAATATATTAGAGGCAAAGTCAGGTACCCAACATATTTGGTGTAATGGTAGAAATAGAAACTAAGCTAGAACTTAAACTTGTGTAGCATTATCACAGGAGAAATAGGAGAGGATCTCATGTTAGAACCAAGAGAGACTCTCATAGGATAATTAGAAGAAAGCAGTCTCAGCAGAGAGAGTGGTATGAACAAAGGCATGTAGAAGAAAGATCCCAGGGCATGAGAGAGGGATAGTGCCAGTTTAGATGGTGCATTGGGTATGTGGGGACTAAGGGTAGGTTGTGGAAGATGAAGCTAGAAAAATAAATAGGGAAGGAAGATCACACAAGATTCTAAAATCTAGGTTTAGAATTTGAACTTAGTTTTTGGTAGTACATAGTTATCGAAGGTTTTAGAGAAGAGAAGTGGATGATTAGAACTATATATTAGATAAATTAATCTGGCAGCATCATATAGATGAAATGAAGAAACTGGGGGCAGGGAGACAGGCTTCTATAGAGGACAGGGAAGGGAGAAGGGAAGGCCTAAACTCAGGTTGCATGGAGACGTATAGAAAAAGAATTACGTAGGAGAAGCTGTGGGCATAGAACTTGATAGGATATAGCAAGTAACCGAGTTTTGGTGCCAACGATGGGAGAGAAACCAAAGTTTCGAGTCTCGGGGTCATTGTTCGCAAAAGTACGTGATATAAGAAAAAGAGCTGGGGAAAGAATGGAGAAGAGTATTAGATTCTGAACATATAGGATTTGGGGTCTCAGTGGATGGAAGGAAAGACTGGTTAGAAGCTCAAGGAAGACATCAGAGTTAGGGATCTTGATTTGAGAGGCATCTGGACAGAGATGAGAGTTAAAGCTATGGGAATGGATTAAGATCACTACGAGAAGGTTGCAGAGAAAAAGAAACAGACCAAAGCCTGAACCCTGCTAGGAAAACCAAGAGAACACAGTAGGATCGCAGACAAGGAATAGATGGTTCAAAGAGGGCGTGATCAGTGGGTCACTGACTGCAAAGACATCGAGGAAATTATAGACTCAAAAAGTGTCACTGGTTTCGCCCAGTGACAAGTGACAAGTGACATGGTGGCCCACAATGACATTGCCAAAGGTGGCAGTAGTAGGCAAGCAGTCAGGGAGAAGAACACATGAGAGCTCAGTAGCTACAATGGTTGGTGGCTGTGGCCATTTTTGTTTTGTTTGGGAAAATATGAACAGGCTATAGGCCCAAGTAGGAAAAGCATCTAAGAAAATAACAAGATAGGAGGGAAGAGATGAGGCCAGGGGCACCAGAGGAGAAAAGGATCAGGTATTTCTTCTACTGAGATGGGAGAGAAGTAGGCAGGGATAAAGCTAGAAAAAAGTTGAAGGTGAAAACAATGGAAACATAGGTATTGTTTCAAAGGTACTGTACACATGACCAGATTATTTTTCTTTTTAATCAAAAACTGCTTTTTTGATGAAATTAATATGATTCAGTTAGGACAAAGGTGGTTTCCAAATCTGACTAATCATTAAAATGAATTGTGAAACTTTTCAAACATACATATTTGTAGGCCCAAACCCAGCCACACCAAATCAGACTCTCTGGTGGAGTGGCCCAGGAATCTGCATTTTAAAGCCCTTTCAGTGCTCTGAAGGTTAGCTGGGTATGGGACCTCCTGAGTATGGTTTTCAACCAAGGATGTATATCAGAATCACAGGGGCAGGTACTGGTTAACTGAGACTGCAGAGCACAGCTATTCATATTTCAAAGAGCTCCCCAGATGATCTGAGGTACACCCTGGTTAAGAAGCATGGTAAAGAGACTGGACTGAAAAAATAAACTAATTGGACAGAACACTGAAATTCACCGTATCAATTGGTTATCTGTTATTTACGTCACCTGACAATTTCCTTTGGACATTTCTCGTATCAAAATGGCATCTGCTCCTAACCTGGCTGTCACAGGTGGACTGATGTGTTTCTCTCTGGCTTCTCAGTGCCTTTCCACAGGCAGCCAGGCCTGCAGGGATGCCATCTGTGACTCCTTGGAGAGAGCCTGGCTTTGAATTTTTTGAAGTCTCTTTAAGGGAAAATATACGGAATAACATTGTTCTTTCTCTGAACTAATGATACAAGGTATCTTATGAAAGAAACAAAAATGCAGAATGGAGGGAAGGTGATAGAAAAAGCAATGATGGTTCCTATTTCACTAATCTGAAAGAAAATACTATCAGGCAGATTCATAATTAATTTGGTCAGAAAAAATCCTTGCACCATTTGGTCAATTTTTTTTTTTTAAAGCAGCAGCAACAAGATAACAATTACAGAAATGAGAGCCTGGCACATAGTTGCTTGGCTCTGAGGGAGGCCATAAGCCCAGCCCTTTTAATGCCTCTCAAAGAAATACAAAATTTTCTTTTATCCCACATGATGGTGTGATCCAATTCCTGCTCCAGCAGCCCCAACTCTCATCTGTTGGAGTCTTTAAATTTACGGCACAGAAGGAAACTGTCAGCTTCTCTCCCCTTTTATAGGACATTCACATTTGCATACTCAACAGACAGTACAAGCCTCAAAGGCCATATTCCCCAAAATGCAATAATCCTACATTTGAAATACGAAAGATATAATAGTAGCATGAAAATATTCTTACCCCGATGAAGGCTGGCTCCAGCTGTGGCTTAGTAAGTCAAAAACTAGTAAACTTGCTTGTAATAACATCCTAAAAATTCCAAAGGTTATTTTCCCCCATCCACAGTTAAAAAGCCATCTCCTACAGAACAGTGTCACGTCTGTGACGTGTCCAGATTAAGGCAAGAGGTTTCTTGCTTCTAGTAATTTGTCTGGTTAGAGATTAAAGAAAAAAAATCTGTCTTGAAGCTGTCAGTTAATATTTTTTAACTTAAAAAAAAGCCATCTTCATGCTTCACAGCATAACTGTGTGATTTTTAAACAGAGTAAATTCTTCTCCATATCAGGTATCTGAAAGTTTTTTTTTTTTTCATTTTAGCACAAGGCAAGCAAACAAAAGGTTATCTGCGAAGTTTCAAATGCATCTGAGTAACATAAACTGAAGTTAGTTAGCCTTCTTTGATATAGAATTACTGACACATCTCACTGAAAAAACAAAATCCTCCTTGCAATTAATAAAGAATTGTGGTATTCTAACAAAGCTGGAAGCTAAGGATCTTCAAATTCCAAATCTTTCCATTCCTGGATGAGCTTTGGTATTCAGATGTTAATAGGATGCCTGCCTTCTTTTGGCCAGTATTCAGGCTAAAGAGTCTGTGAAACAGACTTTTTCCATTCTATGACCTCAGTTTTAGGATTTCTTTCTTGCAAAATGTTAGTTATTTTACTTGGCAGATTGCCAGAATTCATTCTTACTTTCTCTCGTCCTTCTGTTACTTTATCTCTTTTCCCTTCTTTTTTCTCTCCCTTCTTCACTTATCTTGCTTTGATAAATTATGGATTTAAATTAAAGTCCAGTTGGACCTAAATTTACATGGTGCTTGATAGGGTTGCTAGAATTAGCAAATAAAAAATACAGGATGTCCAGTTAAATTTGAATTTTAGAGTAACAATGAGTAATCTTTAGCATTAGTATATCCCATGCGATATTTGGAAATAATTTTTTTAGTATAACTATGTATTCTATAATAATTGGGGCATATATTAAAAATTATTTGGTTTTTTTACCTGAACTTCAAATTTAACTGGATGTCTTGTATTTTCTCTGGCAATCCTAGTTTGGAGGTTAAATGGAAGGGATTAAAAAAAACTAGCAAAGACATGTATTCACAACTGGAAGAAGAGAAATTTCCATTCCTATCCTCATGAATGCTTTTTGTCTAGGTATAACTCTCCATGGCATTGGTTTATTTTTGACCCATCAAGTTTTACTAACAGACCCACAGAGCATACCACGGCCTGATACTGAAGAAGTCCATAGGGTTTCAGCTTTGGATCACCCAAGTCCGGAATTTACAAAGTGGGTCCCCTCAGACAACATGGGATCTCAGCCCAGCCTCAAAACCATACAAATACTCAAGTTTCAATTGATCATTCTCCTTCAAAATTTGTACATCAAATTTAATATTTTCAAAGGCACTGAATGAATTTTCCCTCTGTGGTTCCCACTCTGAGGCAATTTAGCATGGTTAGTAACAGTGATTATTAGGAAAAACAATATAATTCAATTATACTTCAAAATGCAATTAAATGATCACTTCTTGGACATTTTGAAAGGGAAGATGAAAGTACTGATATGGTCCAGACATTTAAAGATAAGATAAAGATCTTAACTACATTAATTATTAATTCAATTGCATTTTCCAACATCTAAGTACACCCAGGGGTGACACATAATTCAGAAATGGTGTTCTCTTGTTCAAAGACATATTAATACTCAGTATTTTGAAAATATGTTGAAGTCTACTAGCCAGAATAGAGATTGTATAGAAGTATAGTTAAAAGCATGGGCTCAGGAATCAGAGTGAGTTCAAATCCCAGCTGTCACACACTAGCTGTGTGATGCTGGGCAAGTTACTTACCCTCTCTGTGCATCATTTCCCTTATCTGTAAATGGGGATAACCATTCCAGAGAGCTGTGAGAATGATATGAGTAAGATGCTTAGAATAGTTCCTAGCACATAGTAAAGGGCTCAGTAAATTTTGGGGGTGAGGATTATAGCCAAAACTGTCAACAGGAAAACAAAACTCACAAAATCAGAGATTGGCTTCATTTTTGCAACTGGCCCAGGAGAAAAATGATTTTTTTTCCCCTGTGGCCAAATGGATATTTATGTTTTTCAAAATAAAAAAATAACACTATCTTGTGTACTTATCCATTAAAAAATCTTTTTGTTTTCACAGTATACAACTTTTTGGGTTGTGTGAAATTAGCACCTAATTGTTTTAATAAGTGAAGCTGTATGGTTAACAGTTCTACCGAACTATTGGTTGCTTTTCTTGTCTCATCCTGATTATTATTCTCTTTACTCTCCCAAACTCCAAAAGCAAATGAATAGCACTTTTTCCTCCATTCCTAAAAGCCAATTAATCTAACTCAATCTTCTAGGCTTTAGTGTTAAGCAGACTTTCAAATGAAACAGTCCCCAGTCACTGGGTTTCCTGCCATCTGGTCACTTTGAACTTCATTTGTTTGTGTTTTGAACCAGGAATGGAGTCCAGCAGTGCTAGGTCTAGGCTACAACGCAGCTCAGGTGTCTGCAGTTGGAGGCGGTGTTAAAGAAAGACTGCTTTCAAGTCAGACGCCTCTAGGGTAACGTCCTGGCTTGGCCACGCTACCTGTGTGAGCTCCCTGAGACTCGCTTTCTATAATTATCTGTAAAAAGATTCTGGGGGCACCTGGGGGGCTCAGTCGGTTAAGTGTCTAACTTGGGCTCAGGTCATGATCTCAGGTTCATGAGTTTGAGCCCCACGTCTGGCTATCTGCTGTCAGCACAGAGTCCGTTTAGGATCCTCTGTCCCCCTCTCTCTCTGCCCCGCCCCTGCTCACACGTGCATCCATGTGCTCTCTTACTTTCAAAAACAATAATAAGTAAACTTTAAAAAAAGAGAGAGCTAATACTGTCTACTTTTTTGAGTTGCTATGAAGATTCAGAGTTGATTTACCTATAGGGTGATCCTATGTTTCAGTTTATACATGTCTTCCCTGTGTAACTGTGATATTATATAGTTATCCTATTTTTATAAGGCATTTAGCACAACAGCCTGGAATACAGTCACTATTCAGTATTTGTTACCTCTCAATCATGATATACCAACACCTTTACTATTCTAAAGCTTTAAATCTCACCAAGTCTTCATTTTAAAAGCAGGAATGGCCTTTTTAACATAGAAAGATGAGTGTGTGCATATATGTGAACGTTTGGTCACCTGCCCTTTGTCCCTGCATTTCCTGTGTCTTTGTGTATTTCAGCTATTTAAGAAGCTAGAAGTGGGGGTGGAATTCTCTGTGGTAGAACCTTGAGGGCAGAGGCTTAAATATTTTACATGCTTTGGTAGGATCATGAGACTGTTGCTTTGGCAAAATATACTCTGCCAACAGAAGGCCCTGTGAGGTGAGCAGGTGGGCCGGGGCTGGGAATCCGTCCTTTTACTTCTGCCAGCTATTTGGATGGTCAGATGAATTCCAGACTCCAGCCTCTGCTATTTCCAAGCTCTCCATCACTTGTGCAGGAACACCACCCTTTCCACATCATGTAGAACCAGCCAGGCTTCCTCCCATGGCCTCCTCCCCAGCTCTTTGGGATACAGTCTCCTTGATGATATGGAGGGAAGAGCAGACATTGAGGGCTTTTAGGGAAATACCAGCCCTCTATACAGAAAACAGGATTTCTCCCTTAAAAATCACTTCTGGTTCATGTGCCCTCTGCACTAGGCCGCAAACTGAAGGTGGTTCCTGCAAATGCTTCTGGAGCTAGCCAACCCTGCTGAAATCTAGGCCACTGCCAGCTGCAGAACCTCCCTGAGCCAACTCGCCAACTCTGAGACCTTGGTTTTCTGTTTTATAATATAGGATGTAATAATATAATAATACACTTCATCGGATTACTTTAGAATTAAGACAACATGTCCAGTAAAGTGTCTGGCACAAAATAGGCATTTGATGCTTGGAAAGTATCATAATGGTACCAGGCTGCCTGGGAAGGGATCAGCATTAGAGGCAAAGAGAATCTGCAATCTGGGGGCAGTGGTGTGGGGAGGGAGAATTCAGTTTGTAAATATGTAAGCTCTGCATTTTGGAGGTTTACATCCTGATTAAAATCTGTAGAAGAGAAAGAACAAATCTCACTAGTGGTATTTCTGAATGAAGATATAGAAAATGCACAGCAAATGTATTCCAACCATCCTTTGGGTTACTCTGCATTCATTCACTGATGCATACTAACAATTTTGTATCGTGTAAGTATTATGTTCTAGAGGCTGGGCAAAATTTCAGCATAAGAGTATGCAGAAGCTGTATAAAAGAAAACATTTGGAGGAAGCATAATCAGTCTGTTAATACCAGGCAATATTTATTGATTACCCACTGCAATCAATACATATGGTAATATTTATTGATTTACCACACTCTCCCATGGCCCAAGTAACTCCTCAGAAAAACGATGCCATCTGCTAACACCACAGTGAATACAGAGTACATAAAGTTTATTAATTAACGTCTCTGTGGACTGTAAGAGCTCATTGCAGAGGTGCCAAACTCACTTCCAGAAACTGCATTCACCTTAATTATTAAGTGAAGGAAGCGGTTGTGTATATGATCTGATCAGGGGTCACTGAAAAACTTTCCCTTCTCACATATTGTACACTCCAACTATCTACCCTCTTGAGCCTATGAACGGGTCCTAACATTTTCTGAGTTGTCAGGCCTTTGAGTTCAAGCTTTCCTTGGCCCTCTGGGAATGCTTACAGGTTGTCTGAGGGGAATACTGCAGGGTATAAACTAGTCACATTCTGGTAGTGGGGTCAGAGAGAAAGCCTGCAGCAGAGCTGAGTGGGAAGACTCAATGGATATAAATCTTTGGATGGCCTCTTACAGTCTTTCAGTCTCAGTTTCCTCATCTGTAAAATGAGGAAGGAAGGACTCCCTTTCAAGGCGATGGGGAAGTCTGTGGAGGCTGTTTACATAAGGTGACTGAGCAGGGCTAGAAATATGGCAGGGCCAGTGTATGTTACTTCCTTCTCCTTCCTCACTCCTTGGGCACAGACTATCTCATTAGTTGGTCGGTAACCTATATTGTGTTATGAGCGTTGGCTGACAAAGGTGAATTTGTGTGGTTTGACTTGTACTTTAAAATATTAAATAAGAATTGAAGATGTCAGAGTAGTCGTGGGTAATGTTTTGTGATATCTTTCTTTCAGTATATACACTTTCATAGGATATGATGTAAAATGTACTTCTGACTGTGTAGGTTATGTTCAAAAAGTATGAAGTGAGTCCACACCCCAAATAATCAAAAGCAGGAATCTGAGGCAGTATTTGTATACTCCTCTTCATAACTGGCATTATTCACAACAGCTAAAAAGCAGAAGCAACCTAGGTGTCCACTGATGGATGAATGGAAACACAAAATATATATACACACCATGGAATATTACTTCATTATGTATATACACACCATGGAATATTATTTCATTATACACACACACACACACACACACACACACACACACACACACAGTGGAATATCAGTTAGGCATGAAAAGGAAAGAAATTCCTTCTTAAAAAGGAAGGAAAGTCTGACACAGGCTACAATCTGGATGAAACTTGAAGACATGCTAAGTGAAAAAAACCAGACACAAAAGGACAAATACTATATGATTCTACTTATATGAGATCTCTAGAGTAGTCACATTTATAGAAACAGAAAGTGGAGTGGTGATTGCCAGGGACCAGGGGAGGGAGAAATGGGAGTTACTGGCTATGGTAATTTATCAATTCAGTGTATCAGCAGAGCTTCCATTTGGGAAGATCAAAAGAGTTCTGTGGATAAATGGTGGTGACAGTCAAACAATGATGTGAATACACGTAATGCTACTAAATTGTACACTTAAAAATGGTTAAGATGGTAAATTTTATGTTATGTGTATTTTATCACAGGTGTATTTGGATGGGACGTGAATGTAAAAGAAAGAGAAAGCGTGAATCTCTGGGGAACCACGCAGGGGTCAGGGAACACATTCTCTAGTTGTTCTGAAGAATTCTCTTTTGTGACATCTGGGACCAGAGGCCTTCCAGTCTGGTGTAAGAACATAAAAAATAAAGTTTGCAATCTTGTTCTGTGATGGCATAATTTCCAACTTGCATTCTTGGGTTTATTTGGAGTTTTAATCTGAGAATACAACGAATATGACAGCAATGTCCAGTTTCTCCCTCAGGTAAAATTGATATACACATCTCTTCTCCTTTAACAAGGCTGTCCAGCCTTGGACTTATTGGTATCTAAGTGTTGGGTCAAGGTTTTACTTCTTTATTGAATAATCCATACCTTGTGAAGGCCTTCAGCCTAGTGTGATCATCTACATAATGAGGGCACCCAAGGAACCTTGAAGGTTCTTCCTATTATATTTTTTATTCTTAGTGTTTGAGACTTGAAGAAACACAATCTGGCCAATTTTTTTCTAGCAAAGGCTGTACACTAGGTTTCTCATTTTCTCAGCAGACAGAATCCTGGCAAATTACTTAAACAGATACAGAAAGGAAGTCTCTGGGGACAGACACCCCATAGACTAAAAGAACAGTCACAGTTCATTATTTTGGACATGGATTGCTATGGCCAAAATAAATAACAGGAAGGTTTCAAACTTCTCTTAAACACACACACACACACACCAAAAAACCCCATCTATCAGTAACAGTTCTCAAATCAACTTTGATCTCTCAACTTCCAGAACCTATTATAGCGATCAGATTGTATAACCTTATTATTAAATGCACATGTATAAATGATAGATTTCCTTGTGTTTGGCAGATAATTGTTTCTCTGCATATTTTCCTCCAAATTTAAGCAATTTTTAATGAATAGGTCATGGACAGTTTATGTCCCTCCAAAATTTGTATGTTGAAATTCTAACCCCCAAGTGATGGTATTAGGAGGGCCTTTGGGAGGTAATTAGAATTTATGCCCTCATAAGAAGGAATATAACAAATCTTGCTTCCTCTATCTCTCTGCTCTCCTCCATGTGAGGACACAGCAAGAAGATGGCCATCTGCAAACCAGGAAGTGGGCCCTCACCACATGCTAGATCTGCCAGCACCTTGATCCTGGCCTCCAGAATGGTGAGAATTAAATTTCCATTGTTTATAAATCACCCAGTCTATGGTAGTTTGTTATAGCAACCTGAACTGACAAAGGCAAATATTTTTTATTGATATGAGCATATTTTACCTTTCATCTTTATGAATGACTCACAGTGTTGGACATTATATACCTGGAAAGGATCTTGGACATCATCTAGGACTACTTTGTTCTACCAATCAATAACAGTCACATCTCCCAAAACATTTAAAAACAGAAGTCAGTGGTGACTTCTTTAGCCTCCTTCAGGCCATACATTCTTCACAGGGGAGAGGTAAAGTCATGCACTCCTTGCATATGGTCCTATTATCCAAAGGCTTTGGAGAAGAGCTCATTCTGGTTAACATCTCTGGAATAGACTGACTGACAGTAGACTGCACCACCTCAGCTCCATTAGAAGACCTTTTGAAACTTTTTTTTAATCACCCTTAACCCTTTCTTAGTCCCTCCTCCCCCTTTTTTAAGGAAAGATTAAAATTCTAACTGAGCCCTGATCATTACCACCTGCTGAGACAGGGTTGTTTTCCATCTTTTTTAAGTCATGAATCCTGTAATGATTGCAGTAATAGCTGTTTATTGGATGCTTACTAGGTAATTGGCACTTTCTATATATTAATTTCAACTACTGCACTAACTTTGGAGAAAGAACATTGCATGAGTCACTCTAATTCAAGATAATAATTTCCAAGTGTTTTACTGTACCATGTGCACACCTAATGGGCCATTCATTATCTTTCTGCTTCATTTGTTTATTTTTTTTCTCCTAGGAGGTGAAGGCTTAGTATTTGATCCCATTTCTTTAATTTATAAAGGTAATTTCAAATCTTCATGTAGTCTTTAACATTATAGATGCTTTGTCCAATGAGGGTCATCTATGAATGTAGAAGGGTCCTGTCTAAGGATTCTTTTACAAGCCTATGCTATTGGCCTCTCATTTGAGAGTATATTTGTCAGGGGTTTACAAGTCTGGATTAAGCAAGCACAGTGACCCTGCCAAACTGTGGCCTTCATAATATCTTGGGAATCTCCCCTTGCTTGTGATTCCTAGAACTTTTCTAGTAGAGATGACAATCTGGCAGGGTCTCAGTCTACTCTTCCTCTGTAGGCACTACCTTAATTGCTTGCTCTTCCTGGCTTGGTTATTGTCTCCAGAGAAACTTCAGAAGAGCTCTAAGACAGCAGCAGAATGGGACAATGGTCAGGAGCTTGGCTTATAGGGTCTGAATCTTGGGTTTAAATCCTGGCTTTGCCACTTTATGCTATATAAAGCAGAAACCTCAATTTGCCTAAAGAGGGTATTATTGGATTTTTGCTAAAAATTAGAGGTGATAAAACATGTAAAGTGTTAAGACGAGTATCTGGTCAAGGTAAAAGCTCAAAATAAGTCAATTATTACTATCATCAGGTGGAAAAGCTATCACACAAATTCATCCTTTCTGTAAAATTAATTTTGCTATTTGTTTAATAATTGGGTAAAATTTATAGACAGTGAAATGCATAGAACTTAAGTGTAAAATTCATTGGAGTTTTGATAACTGTATATCCTTGTTACACATCCCAAATTAAGATATAGAACCTTTCCATTACTTCAGAAGTTTCATCATGACCCCTTCCAGTCATTCCCCAGCCCCTCATAACAACCACCAGCAATGAATGAAAGTTCTTATTACTCCATATCCCTACCAGCATCTGGTCTGGTTAGTGTTCTGGGTTTGGGCTATTCTAATAGTGGTATCTCATTGTTTTAATTTGTATTTCCCTGATGACATATGGTGTAAGAGCATGTTTTCATCTTTCATCTTTTTATGGCCCATTTAAAAAAATATTTATTTACTTATTTTCAGAGAGAGAGAGGCAGACACAAAGAGAGAATCCCAAGCAGGCTCCATACTCAGCCTGAAGCCTGACACGATTGATCTCACAACTGTAAGATCATGACCTGAGCTGACATCAAGAGTCAGACATTCAACCGACTGAGCCACCCAGGCATCCCTGGCCCATTTTTAAATTGGGTTGTTTTCTTATTGTTGAGTTTTAAAAATTCTTTATATATTTTGGGTACCAGTCCTTTATCAGATGTGTCTTTTATAAGCATTTTCTCCCAGTCTTATCCACTTGACATTGACTTGTCTTCTTATTCTCATCTTCTCATTCTTTTCATATTGTTTTTCAGGGACCAGGCATTTTTAATTTCAATGAAGTCCAGTTTATCAATTATTGCTTTAATGGATTGTGCCTTTGGTGGTGTATCTAAAAAATTGTCACCATACCCAAGGTCATCTAGGTTTTCTCCTATATTACCTTCTAGGAGTTTTATAGTTTTGTGGTTTATATTTAGGTCTGTAACCCATTTAGAGTTAATTTTTGTGAGGGGCTGTCTAGATTCACTTTTTTCTATGTGGATATCCAGCTGTTCCAGCACCATTTGTTGAAAAGATTTTGCTCCATTGTACTGTCTTTGCTCCTTTGTCAAAGATTAGTTGACTATATTTATGTGGGTCTATGTTGTTCCATTGATCTATTTCTCTCTTCTTTTGCCAATACCACACTGTCTTGATTACTGTAGCTTTATAGTAAGTCTTGGAGTGGGCAGTTTAAGTCCTCCAACTTTGTTCTTCTCCTCCTGCATTGGCTCTTCTGGGTCTTCTGCCTCTCCATATAAACATTAGGATCAGTTTGTTGATACCTACAAAATAACTTGCTACAATTTTGATTGGGATTACATTGAATCTACAGATCCAGTTGGGAAGTTTGTTGACTTTTGATTAGAAGTACTCAATTGTGTGAATATACCACAATTATTTATCCATTCACCAGCTGATGGATATTGGGGTTGTTTCCAGTTTTTGACTACCATGAATAAAACCACTAAAATGTACAAATATTTTAAAGAATACATGTTTTCCATTTTTCCTGCATGAAAGCCTACAAATAGAATTGCTGGGTCATACAATAAGTATGTGTTTAATTGCTGGGTCATGCAATAAATGTGTATAAGAAATAGCCACATGGTTTTCAAAAATGATTATGCCATTTTACTTTTCCACCAGCAATGCATGAGACTTCCAACTGCTCCATATCTTTGCCACTATTTGGTGTTATCAGTCTTTTAAATTTTAGCCATTCTAGCAGTTGTGTAGTGGTATCTCATTGTGGCTTTAATTTGTATTTCCCTGAAGATGAGTGTTATTGAAATGACATCTTTTAAGTCATTAAAATGAAATGCATCTTTTAGCTGCTTATTAGCCATCTGTGTATCTTCTTTTGTCTGTTCGAGGAGGTTGCCCATTTAAAACATCTGTTTCCTTATCATTTTGTTATTGAATTGTTGGAGTTCCTTATATATTCTGGATACAAATTATTTGTCAGATATATGTATTGCAAATATATTCTCCCAGCTTGTGCCTTGCCTTGTCATTTTGATGAGAATATATTTTTAATTTTGATGAAGTCCAGTTCATCAGGATTTTCTTTTATATCATATGTTTTTTGTGACCTCTGTGAGACATCTTTGCCTATCCCAGCATGTGAAGATACTCTCCTATGTTTTGCTCTAGAAGCTTTATAGCTTCAGCCTTTATATTGAAGTTTATGATCCATCTCAATTTTATATGGTGTGAGATTCATATATTTTCCCCAGCAAGTTGTTCCAATAGTATTTGTTGAAAGTATTTGGCTTTTCCCACTGAACTGCTTGGTGATTCTGTAAAAAATCAATAGACCATATAGGTATGGGTCTATTTGAGACTGTATTTTGCTCTATTGATTTGTCTGTCCTCATGTCAATGCCACATTACATTAAATTACTTCAGCTTTTAAGTCGTGAAATCACGAACTATAAGGCCTTCAACCTTGTTCTTCAAGACGGTTTTGGCTACTTAGGTCCTTTGCTTTTTTATAAAAATTTAGAGTCAACTTGTCATTTTCTAGAAAAGTGTCCTGCTAGCCTTTTGATCAAGATTGTGTTGAATCTATAGAACAATATGAAAAGAACTGACATGTTAACATAATCAAAGCTTCCAATTCATGAACATCTGTCCATTTATTTAGGTCTTAAATTTCCCTCATCGATGTTTTATAGTTTTCAGTGTACAGGCCTCATGTCTTTTGCTAAATTTATGATTTATTTTGTCATTGTAAATGAAATTCCTTTTAAAATTTCATTTTCTAATTGCTTACTGCTAATAAGTAAAAACACAACTGAGTTTTGTATACTGACCTTGCCAAATTCGTTCATTGATTTTATTAGTTGTTTATTAGATTTCTGAGGATTTTCTGTATCAACAATCATTCTTTTCAATCTTTATGTCTGTTATTTCCTTTTCTTGCCTTATTGCACTGACTAGAACTTCCAGTACAATGTTGAATAGAGGTGATAAGCACAGACATCATTGCTATGTTTCTGATCTTAGGAGGAAAGTGTTTGGTGTTTCATCATTAAATATGATAGTGGTAGGTTTTTTTATTGTATATGCCCTTTATTAGATTAAGTTCCCTTCCAGTCCTAGTTTGCTGAGATTAAAAAAATCATAAATGGGTGTTAATTATGCCAAATGGTTTATCTCCATCTATTTAGAGGATCATAGATGATTTTTCTCCTTTATTCTATTGATATGGTAAAATACATTAATTAATTTTTCTGTTAAACCAACCATGCATGCCTGTGATAAACCCCACTTAACTATGACCCACTTAGTCATAGTTAATCATATTTTCTCATATATCACTGGATTATACATGCTAATATTTTAAAAGGAATTTTGGAATGTTTATGAGGGATACTGGATTATTATTTTCTTTTCTTATAAGGTTTATGTCAGATGTTGGTATCAGGGTTATACTGGCTTTATATAATAACTGTGTAGTTTTTCTTCCCCTACCTTCTGAAGGAGTTTCTGTAAGACTGGCAGTTTATTTGTTGGTATTTCATTGGCATCATTTAAAGTTTTGAGAAAATTTACTTATGAAACGATCTAGCCCTGGAGGAGTCTGCTTTGTGGAAAAGTTTTCATTATGAATTCAATTTTTAAATTAGTCATAGTGGCATTCAGATTTTCTAAATCTTCTTGTGGCAGCTATGGTATTGTGTATTTTCAAGGAAATGGACTATTTCTTTTTTTTTTAATTTAAATTTTAGTTAACATATGGTACAATATTGGTTTCAGGAGTAGAATTCAGTGATTCATCACTTACATACAACACCCAGTGCTAATCACAAGTGCTATCCTTAGTACCCATCACCCATCTAACCCATCCCCACCCACTTCCCTCCGTCAACCCACAGTTTGTTCTCTATCATTAAGAGTCTCTTGTGATTTATGTCCCTCTCTTCTCTTCCCCACTTTCCATATGTTCATCTGTTTTGTTTCTTAAATTCCACATGAGTGAAATCATATGGTATTTGTCCTTCTTTGTTATTTTGCTTAACATAATACAGTCTAGCTCCATTCACATTGTTGCAAATGGCAAGATTTCTTTCTTGATGGCTGAGTAATATTCCATTGTATATACATACCAATCTTTATTCATTCATCAGTTGATGGACACTTGGACTCTCTCCGTAATTTGCTATTGTTGACAATACTACTATAAACATTGGGGTGATGTGCCCCTTCAGATGTATATTTTTGTATACTTTGAATAAATATCTAATAGTGCAATTGCTGGATCATAGGGTAGTTCTGTTTTTAGTGTTTTGAGGGATTTCCATACTGTTCTACAGAGTGGCTAAGGAAATTGACTATTTCATGTAAACTGTCAAATCGATTGGCTAGAAATAGTTCAGAATATTGTTACTATTGTCAAGATTTCTACAGGATATGTGTTCATGTCCCTTATTCTCATTGCTGATGTTGGTAATTTGTGTTTTCACTCTTTTTTTCTTAATTATTATCATTAGTGTTTGTTAATTTTATTAATCTTTTAAAAGAACTCAATTTTGGCTTCATTAATTTTCTATTATTTGTTAACTTCTATTCCTATTTATTATGTACACCTTTACAATTATCTTGGGTTAATTTATGCTTCTTTTTCTAGCTCCTGAAAGTGGAAACATAAGTTATTGATGTTCAACGCTGTTCTTTTTAAAATATAAGCATGCGAAGCTGCGAACTTTTTTGGTGTGTTTATTGTTTTAGTGAATCCTATAATTTTCATAAATTGTACTTTCATTATCATTCAGTTAAAATTACTTTCTAATTTCCCTTATGATTTATTATTTAACTCAAAGACTTTTAGAAATATTATTTAACTCTCAAATACCTAGATTATTTCTTTGCCGTTTCATACTGTGATCATAAAACATACTCTAAGATTCTAATCCTATGGAATTTATTGGTATTTCTTTTATTGCTCTCAGTAAGGTCTGTCTTGGTGAGTGCTTTGTGTGTACTTGATAAGATTCTGTAACTTGCACTTGTTGGGTGTAGTATTCTATAAATGTCAATTAGGTCAAAGTGGTTAATATGCCCAAATATTCTATATATTTGCTAATATTTTGTTTAATTTTTCTGATTACTGAAGAAAGGGATGTTAAAAACCTATAACTATTATTGTATATACTTTAAAGATCTGTTAGTAAATACATACATAGTTATGATTGTTATGTTTTCTTGTTAACTGACCTTTTTAGCATGATGAAATGTCCTTTACATGTCCTATAAAACTCTGTCTAAAGGTCTACTTGGCAATATTAATGGTGTCACACTGGCTATCTTATGCTTACTGTTGATATAATCTATCTTTTCCATCGTCTGGCTTCAAACTATTTGTGTTTTGTTTTGAGAGAGAGAGAGAGAGAGAGAGAGAGAGAGAGAGAGAGAGGCAGAGGAAGAGAGAGAGAGAATCTTAGGCAGGCTCCATGCTCAATGCGGAGCCTGATGTGGGGCTCAATCCCATTACCCTGGGATCATGACCTGAGCCAAAATCAACAGTCAGATGCTCAACTGACTGAACCACCCAGGCATCCCAAACGAATTGTGTTTTTAGATTTAAATTGTGTATCTCAGAGACAGCAGAAAGCCTTGATTTTATGCCAGTTTGACAGTCTTTGCCCTTTAACTGGAGTTTTTAGTCTATTTTACATTTAATGCAATTAATTTATACAGCTGGGATTAGGTTTACTATTTTCCTATTTCTTTTACATTGACACCTTCTGTTTTTTCTTTCCATTCTTTCTTTCCTCTCATATATTGTATTAACCAAAGATTTTGGTATTTTTAAAAAATTCCTCCAATGACTTAATTTTAGCTAGGCTTTTTTGGAAGTATTTGTTTTTAGTGTTTTTTATAGGTATTATACTATGCATCCTTATCATCAAACTTAGATATAATATTACACTAATTCACATAAAATGTAAGAATCTTGTAGTCATGCAATTCCATTAGTACTTTCTTATTCTTTGTGTGATTTTTGTCATTTATTTTACATCTATATACAGTTGACCCTTGAACAAGGGTTTGAACTGAACAGAGGCACTTATATGAGATTTTTAAAATAAATACTGTAAATATATTTTCTCTTCTTTATGATTTTTCTAACAATAATTTTTTCTCTAGCTAACTTTATTGTAAGAATACAGTATATTACACAGATAAAAATATGTGTTAACTATGTCATCGTAAGACTTGCAGTCAACAGCAGGTATTAGTACTTAAGTCTGGGGAATCAAAAGTTATATGTGGATTTTTGATGCATGAGGGGTTAGTGCCCCAACCCCTGCATTGTTCAACAGTCAACTATACATCATAACTCCCACAAAACAGTATTTTATTTTTTACATTAAATAATCTTTTATATTTACATATATATTTATTTACTCCTGTATATACTTCCTTCTTATAGGTTTGAGTTTCCATCTGATTTTATTACCTCTCAGCCTGACAAATTTCCTTCATCATTTGTGGCACAGGCCTAATGGAATGAATTCCTCTCTGAATTTGTGCATCCAAGAGTCTTTATTTCACCTTCTGTTTTGAAGGATATTTTTGCTAGATTCAGAATTACGGCTTGACAGTTATTTATCTTTTTGGTTTTCTTTTTCGGCACTTTAAAGATGTTTTTGCCCTATATTCTAGCCTCTGAAGTTTCTAATGGGAATCCTTCAGTTAGTTATACGCTGTTTCCCTGCACATAATATGTCATTTTTCCTTGGCAACTTTCAAGAGTTTCTCTTTATCTTTAGCTTTTAGGAATTGTATGATTATGTTTCAAGATGTGGTTTTATGTGTATTTATCCTTCTTAGGGTTAGCTGAACTTCCTGTATTTGTAAGTTAATTTTTTTACCCAGTTTAGGAAGCATTCAGTTATTATTTTTTCATATATTTTCCTGATCTCTTTTCTCTGCCTTTTCCTTCTGGGACTCCAAGTACATGTATATTAGACTACCTGATATTGTCCCATAATGCATTGAGGCTCTGTGCATTGCTTTTAAATCTTTGTTCTCATTGTTTTTCATACTGGATAATTCTTATTGGCTATCTAGTGAAATTTTCATTTCAAATATTGTTCTTTTCAGTTGCAGAATTTTCATTTGGTCTTTCTTTATTGCTTCCGTTTCCCTTCTTTCAGTCATTATGAAAATGTTTTTTTCCTTTATGTCCTTGAACATATTATAATAGATGCTTGAAAGTTCTTATCTGAAAATTCCAACATCTAGGTCATCTCAAGGTCTACGACAGACAACATTTTCTCTTGATTATGGATCACATTTTCCTATTTCTTCACATATCCTTTAATTTTTGGTTAATGAACGTTGTCATGATATAGAGATTTTAGAGTCTGTTTTCTTCCTTTAAATAACGTAGACTTTTTTTGTTCTCTCAAATTCTTAGCTGATCGCCTGAAACTTGTGGGTACTTAGTGTTACATTTTGTTATAAGACATTTTGGTTTTTTGTCTTTAGTTTTAGGATTAGTCCTTTATTAAGGCATAGCCCCTCTGAGGTTTTGAAAAAAACCTCAAGGTGTTTACCAAGCTCTTATAATTGGATGGGATTCAAATTCCAAATTCTAACAGGCAGTAGTTGTAGGCATTAGGCAGCAGTTGAAATCTCTGCTCAGTTTTTCAGCTTTCCAGTTATTGTCTTCCACTGGGCTCACTGGCATCTCCCCCACATATATGCAGTTTAGGGGTCATCCAAGGATTGAGAAGAATTTATAGAAAGAAGTGAAGCTCTATTTTATATGGTTCTTTGCTTTTTGGAACTTCCTCCCTTAAAGCCCATCTACTCTGGCAGCCCTGAACTCCATTTTCTGACACTTCAAGCAAATATGACTGTGGCTTTCTCCTTGAATTCTAGTTGCTCTTTGTGGATTGGAAGAACCCTCAGGGAGAAGCTGTATAAATGCAGATCTCACCCAGTTCAATTCACTCAGTCCAATTTCCTTCTTTCAAGGAACAAATTTCCAACATTATCTGCCTTCTTTTAGTCAGCATATAATAATACCTTCAAATAGTTGAAAAAATATTTTGTCCAGAGTTTATAACAGTTATCCACAGGAGAGGTAATCCAATATAATCTCTTCCATTACTGATATAACTTAAAATTTTAAAATGTTTATTCATTTTTGAGAGAGAGACAGAGACAGAGCATGAGCAGGGGAGGGGCACAGAGGGAGA
Source organism: Panthera uncia (assembly GCF_023721935.1). Lineage (NCBI taxonomy): Eukaryota > Metazoa > Chordata > Mammalia > Carnivora > Felidae > Panthera > Panthera uncia. The sequence goes on along the minus strand of NW_026057578.1, from coordinate 58,834,271 downwards.
CAGAATCTGAAGCAGGCTCCAGGCTCTGAGCTGTCAACACAGAGCCTGACGCGGGGCTCAAACCCACCAACTGTGAGATCATGATCTGAGCCAAAGTCAAATGCTTAACTAACTGAGCCACCAAGGCGCCCCAATTATTGACATAATTTATTGACATAAATTTCTCTCACAGAAATTTTAACTTATGGTGTGTGTGTGTGTTAAGAATAAATTATACCTTTCATCTTTATGAATACTCATAGGATCATTAAATAATACATCCTGAGGAAATCCTCATGTATTATCCAGACTATTCTGTCCTACCAAGCAATGACTATCTAAAACTTATGATTAATCTCCTGCTTTTATTCATTCATGTATTAGTTTAAGGTGTACAGCATAATGATTTGACATACCGTTGACCCTTGAAAAATGTGGTTGATGCCCCAACCCACAGGCAGTCAAAAATCCATGTATAACTTTTGACTCCCCCAAAACTTAACTAATAGTGTACTGGTGATTGGAAGCCTTACTGATAGCATAAACAGTCAAGTAACACATATATTGTATGTTATATGATTTATATACTGTATTGGTACAATAAAGTAAGCTAGAAAAAAGAAAATGTTATTGGGAAAGTCATAAGGAAGAAAAATTACATTTACAGTACTGTATTTATTGAAAAAAACCCCACATATAAGCAGATCTGTGCATTACAAACCTATGTTGTTCAGGGGTCAACTATATGTATATACTGTGAAATGATTACCACAATGTCTAGTTAACATCCACAACCACACATAGTTATAATTTGTTTTCTTGGTTTGAGAACTTCTAAGAACTATTCTTTTAGCAACTTTCAAATATACAATAGAGTACTATCAACTATAGTCGTCAAGGTGTACATTGTATCCCCAGGACTTATTTTACAACTGGAAATTTGTAGGTTTTAACCACCTTCCCCTATTTTGCTCATCCCTCACTCCCCTGGTTCCTATCTCTGGCAACCACAAATCTGGTTTTTTTTTGTTTTTTTTTTAGGATTCCGCATATATACTGAGATCATATGGCATTTGTCTTTGTCTGACTTATTTCGCTTGGCGTAATGCCTTCAAGGTCCATCCCTGTTGTTGAAAATGGCAGGATTTCCTTCATTTTTTATGGTCAAATAATATTCTATTGTGTGTGTATATGTGTGTGTGTGTATGTACATCACATTTTCTTTATCACTTCATCCATTAGTGATCACTTGGTTTGTTTCCATGTCTTGGCCATTGTAAATAATGTTGATCTCTTGCTTTAAAAGAGGCTGAGGAGGAAAGATGCTTCTTTAGGAAATGAGCTCCCTGTGGGGACACTCCCAATTAAATGCTATAATTTAAACTCATATAATAGCTTCATTACAGGGTCACTGAATTATACAGACAGATGAATGTATAAGCATTACTGAAGCTGAGTTTGTCCCATTAAACCATGGATGTTAAAGAGGTATCTTTCCCCATGTTTTTGTGTGTACGTTATCTACACTTTTCTTTGCTTTGCTTCTTCACCCCTTCAGGAACAAAGGAACTCATCACTGCTGGTCTGTTTTACTTGGGTTCTTACACCTTACTTAATATCCTGGCATCTATACATTCCCCATTCTCCTGACCTGACTTCTGTATCCTTCTAGTTGTTCTGAGCCTTAATGTTATGGGTTGAACTGTTTCCCCACAAAATTCTCATGTTGAAGTCCTGGACTCCAATACTTCATAGTGTAACCTTATATGGAGACAGGGTCTTTATAGGGGTAATAAAGTAAACACGAAACCATTAGGGTGGGCCCTAATCCAATATAACTGGTATTTTTATAAAAGGAGAAATTTGGATCAGAGACATACACAGAAGGAAGACTATGTGAAGAAACACAGGGGGAATATGGCCATCTGTAAAACAAAGGCTGGGACAGCAGATCCCTCCTTCACAGAAGAAACCAATCCTACTGACTGATCTTAGACTTCCAGCCTGCAGAACTATGAGACAAAAAATTACTGTTGTTTAAGGAACCCAGTTTGCGGTACTGTGTTATGGCAGCCTTAGCAAAATAAAACTAATGTATTAGTTTTATTATTTTAACAAATAATCTGATCACAGTTTTTCAACTTGATTCTGACTCAAGGCTTTCCTTTGTCTCCTTTGATCTACTCACCCCTCAGTTTCGTAAATGGGCAAAAAAGCAAAATAACTGATCTGTGTCTTAATTTTTTTAACTTAATTCAAATGACTTTCCTGATCCTAGATTTCTTGTATTATAAAATAAGGATATTGCTCCTGCCCTACCCGTCTACCTAAGTAAAACTCAAATAAGGTACTGCACAGAAAATATAAAATGCTACACAAATCTCAGGCATCCTGAGTCATTGCTCTTTGTTCATAATATGTTCTTCCTCTTGCCAAATTATGAGAACTAGTTAGAGGGTTCAAGTTCAGAATTCTCCACTTTTTAAAGAAAAACCCTTTCAACCTAAGACTTTATTTTGCTACTTCTAGTTCAAGAGGCAGATGTGAGGTAGATGATGAATGTGGGATGATACTTCAAGTTTTTACCATTCTGGCATCTCCAGAGGGTTTAAAAGAATTCCTCAAACAACATATTTATTTTAATAAGAAACTAACATAAGGAAACCAATTTTTTATAGAGAATAGGCTTTTTAGAAAGCATAAGAGAAGAAGAACTAATAGTACATCAAACTGCATTAACAAAACTAGGATGTGTATTAAATGTGATTTTAAAATTTGTAAAATTAAATGTGGGATGTTAGCAGTTCTTCAACATACTTTATATGTTCCTTTGTTTTTAAAACCATTTTGTTAATGAGAATTTGAAAAATTGTTGTTTCTACAATAATACGCATTTTTCTAAAATTATAGAACTTATTCCCAAACAGCTTATAGTCTAGTATATTGATTCTTATCCAGTTTCAAATGTTACTCAAAAGAACCAAATTTTGAAATGATTCTACCCTTTTCAGTTCTCTAGAATGCCTCCAGATGGCATTAAAACCCTTTTCCCATTATATTTTGCAGCACAAAAATTTAAAAATTAGTACTATTTGAACCACTTAAGACTAGTCACATTCATTATATCATCAGAAATCATGACAGTAGAACTATTTAGAATTTTTAGGACAATATTTTAAGAAAGACAAACATGTAATTATATCTTTTGTGAAATATATAGCCCTCTGATACACACCAAAGGATCTTCCTAGAATGAGAAACAGATCTTGGACAAAATAAGACATTCAATAATATTGTATCATGAGGTGTGGTATCTAATGAATAGCATTTTAGATGCTGAGCAATATGAGCACTGGCTCACACATAGATAAATTCACAAAGCTGTCTCATAATAAGAAAACTTATCTTGCCCCTCAGAGTAATAAAAATAAAGATTCTTAAGGAGCCAACCTGTGACTGATTCCTGTGAAGCTAAAGTAATTTGCTAGCTCGTGAATTATTTTATTTAAACTTTGGGATATAAATTTGGTATCAAATTAATCATTAAAAATACACTTGGATTCTTTGAGTACTGAGAGGAAAAAGACAAAAAATAGAGAGTGAGAAACACATGCTTTCTAAGTGCCTTTTCTTATGTTTTTAAAATTGCGTTTGTAAATTCAAAAACATGACAAATTTGAGATTCCAGAGATATTCATCATCGTATTTTTCACACAATTCCAAGGTGAGGTTGGAGATGGCAGGCTTTTAAAAATGACATTGATTGGTACTTCATTGTGTGTATGACAGAATACCTCCCAGTATATGTGAAAAGTCACACAGTTATTTAGGACAGGGCTGAAAATCTCCAACCAAATTCTAAAGGGTTTGTCTCCTTTCTCCCCAATGACACACACCCTGAAATCTTACTACATTTCTATTTTATCAGGAGGAGTATTTACATTTTTAAGATTACTCTTACTGTGCTAAAGCATAAGAAAGACCTCAAAATGTGTCTGCATCCAAAAGCATTGAAAGACATCATCATGAGAAAGAGAACCACAGGCTTCCTTCCATCATTATTATTACTCTTACGTGATATTTGCACTGTTTCATACTACAGACATATTATCTGGATAGAAACAGGAAAGAGACTTACGATGTATTCGATGTGCCATTGTCAGGACTCTCTGGCTCAGCATCACCTTTCTCTTAAAAAGGAAGCAGACAAAAAATGTCAACATGTGAGTGTTACGGTCTTTAAGATTTAAGAGAGATTAAATATATTTCAATGCTCCTATTAAAAATCTTTCAAAATGTGCAGCAGGAGGCTTTTAAAACATCTTTTTATTGTCTGAGAACCGGATTGTCAAGTAATTTCTTCTATGTATTACAATTGCCCAGGCATGGATCTGTGAGTAGGTACTAGGAGCTGTTTGCAAACAACCAGAGGTTCAGAGTGGAGACCCTGCCAAAAGATGAATATCTTACAGATGGAACCTGTTTCCTTCCATTTCATTTTACAGACAATTTAAGGAAATAAACTTCATTAGCATTCTAACATGCAAGGCATTTTGACCTTTGATCCCTTTTGCTAATACAAGCAGGTCAGGTTCCACAAGAAGGTGGAGGAGAGAACTGTACAGAACACTGATAGATTACAAGATCCCCAAGATGTATACCCACTGAAAGTCCTGGCAGAAGCTTTTGGGGACCCCTGAATTAATGCAGAATAAGGTATAAACCAGAAATCCTTCCAGACCATTTGAAAGTCTAGCTAAAGAAATGTTTCTGTGGTTTGTGGTCGTCAAACACTTAATAGGTTTTAATTAAGGGAGTCTGGAACCAGTTCACTTTTAGTAGTTTTAAATGGCAAATTCTTCTAGCAATAGACATAATGTAATTCTTCGATCCTTGGCCATTGAGGGTTTGAACCATGCATCCTTATTTTGTAAGGTGCTTCTTTTTATTTCCTTGAGGCTAGGGGAAGGAAGGGGGAGGGTCATGACTTGCAAGTGTGAGTCGGCTAGAGTTATGATGATTGTGTGGTGCTAACAGTTGAGTAAAGCCTAGAAAAGGTTGTGGGTTGTAAGAAATGGGCTTGATGGTGGCCACTTGCTTTTGCTTTGCCCTTTCAAGTCAGGCCTAAACATCTTGTAGAACCTCAGGCCAATGGCACTAGATGAGCCTCCCTTGTCAGCAGGTGACATTAGATTGTGGTCACCTAGTCTCAGGAATGATTACATGATTAACATGATGTAATTATGTTTAACTTATTTTCATGATGAACACATTCCAAAGATATCACCCAAACTGAACTCAAAGTAAATTTTACAGGGGATCCTGGGTGGCTCAGTCAGCTAGGTGTCTGACTTTGGCTCAAGTCATGATCTCACGGTTCATGAGTTCAAGCCCTGTGTTGGGCTCTGTACCGTCAGCACAGAGCCTGCTTTGGATCCTCTGTCCATTCTCTGTCCCGCACCCCCCCCCCCAACCCCACCCACCGGTTTTCTCTCTCTCTCAAAATAAACTTAAAAAAAGGAAACTTTACAATTTCTCCTTTTTTTAATAGAAAATTAAAGAGTTGTGAGGGAAAAAAGGCACAGTTACATATATAGTTCACACATCTATCTCAGATATAACTCTGTTAATATGTCTACACAGTGCCAGAAAAACCATGAGGGACAGTCACTTTGTTAAAAAGCCACAAAATTGATTTAGGTGCCTTGATAACAAACACTGATTAGACAAAGCCCCAGTACAAAGGAATCCATTTTGAAATAAAAGTAGAGGCAGCAAATAAACAAACTTGCTTTCAAGCTCATAGTTTGATACTATATTTTTGTCTTCCAGGCCAGTCTGTGGTGTACTTATATAGGAGACATGTAAGTCCTCATCAACTGGTTCTAGTGCTGGAAAATAACCTAATTTAGTTCTTTCCAGGATCATTTTCCCACTAAGTAACCATGCTTCCTGCCAGAATGCCAAAATAAGAGCTGTAACACCTGCATTATGTAAGACAAAACTAAATGGAGGTTTAATTTCTGAAACATATTGATATATTTTCCCCTTTAATTTGGGAAAATTGGTTACTTTCCTGAGTTTATAGCCACTGGTAATAACCCCACATAAAATCTTAATCAAGAATGTAAAACAGCAGGTTCAGGAGCAGCAGGCAATAGTAAACATTGCTAAACAACTTCTGTCAAAAACCCAGAAAACCAATAATATAAACAGAGACAATTATTTGGATGTTTGAATAAGTATGTTTTACCTTGAGCAACAATGCTGTCAGATAAACTGCAGGCTGATAGGGTACAGGCCTTAGTGCACATGGGATCTGGGGGCTGCAGGAATTGTGGGCTGGATCAGCTCAGGGACAAAGCTGCAGCTGATGATCTCTGCTCTTAGCAGCACTTATGTTGTGGCAACAGGGAAAAACAGAATAGGAAGGATACAATGGGGCCAAACAGGGCATTTATAGATGGTCCTAGAGAGAGTGTTCTCTGACTTTGGTGCTGATAATGAATTAATCTTTCTGGGGGAAAAGTAAGCTCAGAATGGAGAAGACAGGGATTAAAGCTGTGTTTGTCATTCACAAAGAATAAGACATAAAATTCTCAACATCTTGAAATTTTAGGTGATGCAATTTCTGAAGTTAACTTGAAATGTTTAAGTACATAAGCCATTAAGAATCATAGTCTCTTTTTCAGGACCCAAGGGAAAATAATAAATGTATACTAGAAAACTCTTGACAAAAAAATTCTTAGTTGGATGCTCAGATGTTTCCCTGCAGCCACCAAAGAAGACTTTTTGGGGTCACCCTGGTTATTTCAGCTGTTTTCATGATAGATACCACACTGGTCTCTGTATTGATCATTAAGAAACTGGACATAAAAGAATGGCTCAGGAGCAGTGTGGTTATTTTGCATGTGGAAATATAATTACAGAGAGGAAGAGGGCACAAAAAATGAGCCATAGGATATATATATCTACATACACATGTAAACGCATAGGTATGTATATATGTATATTATATGCACACTTTCAGTTTGATGCTCCATATTTGTCTACTTGAGCCTTCCACAGTACTTAAACATATACTACATGCTTCATATAGGTCTTCTGTCTCATGACCTGTCATGAATATAGAATCCCTGTTACAGTAGTGGAGGAAGAGGAGAAAGGTACACTCACCACTGAGATGAATATACAGTTTGAGGTATGAAACAGCTTGATGGCCCCAATAGGCCACTTAAAAAAAAATGACAGTAGCTACACTTTTAATCCAATAAATGCACTGAGGACTTAAACGCTGGGCACTCTAGCAAGCATAAAGATAAATAATACCTAATTCATGCTCTTTAAACACAGAACATGACTGCACTCCTGGAGTATGCACTCTCCATCAACAGTGCTACAAGGTGGACTACAGACTGTTGAAAGGGAATAAAAATACACCTGCGTTAAGCTGTATTCTGCTGCAGAGGGAAGTTGCTATACTATAACTTTTCTTTTTTTTTTTTTTTGAAGTTTATTTTATTTATTTTGAGAGAGAGAGAGAAAGCGCGAGCAGGGGAGGGGCAGAGAGAGAGGAGAGAGCAAGAATCCCAAGAAATCTCCATGCTGGTAGTGCAGAGTCTGACATGGGGCTCCAACCCAAGAACCATGAGATCAGGACCTGAGCCACCCAGGCACCCCTATGACTTTTCTTTAAAATGAAAGTAATCCATGTTTGCAGTGTTGACTTTGCTAGCTTTTGTTTTTAGTTATGTTAGCCCTTCAACAACTATGCTCAGTGATATACTTGTTTCTAGATGTAATGACTTTAGACTGTGTAACGATTTCTGTTATCAAAGATGAGACTTAAGGTACTTAATATACTACCATCTCTGCTTACAATTCTTACTAGTCTATTACTACTTTTAGTGCCTCTACTGGGTATTTATAACCTTAAGTTTAACCTTCTATTTCTTGATTAATCAACTATTGACAGTATCTTTTCCTGTATACTATGTGAAATGTGGAAATTCATTCATCTATTCTTCCCTCTTGCCTTCCCTCTCTCCACTGTACACAACTCTGCACAGCTATACGTTTCCTTCTACATAGCCAAGATTTAAAATATTTATATTCTGTTCAGTAATTATTAATGAGTCACCCTCATTAATATTAAGTTAATTAATAATTTAATTTTTGGAATTGCCTATAGGCCAATTAGAAAAATTACAAACCAATGAATAATAGGATTTATAATATTATAATGATTAAATATTAGTCACTAAAGAACCAAGAAGTAAGACTGGATGTGTACAGAAAGGAATGTCATAAACCCAAATGAAGGCAAGTGTTCCCGGCATTTCAGTCAAATGTATTCCCATTCTTACATTTCATCATGCCACATGTTAATCTGTCTCAAGTAAAGGCTATACTTTTCCTTAAAAAAATGTTCAATAGGGTATGCATTTAATGTACATAAAATGTATATGTATATGAAAGTGTACACATGAAGTTTTAAAAATTAAAATGAGTTAACTTTGAAAACATCTTCCAGGCCAGGAAGTGGGTATTACCAAGAAATAACCCAGAAACCTTCTATTTCTGCCATCCCCACCAGCTATCTGGAAATGGAATCTTGTGTTAATCATTCCTTTTCTTTTCTTAATAGCTTTTACCATCCATGTATTCATTAGCAAATAAAATATTCTTCAGTTTTGTCTGATTTTAAATTTTATGTAAATGGAATCATACTGTATGCATTCTTCTGAGACTTCCTTCTGTCACCCAACATTATGATTTTGAGAGTCAGCCATCATGATGTATTGTGGTGTTGATCATTCTCACTGTGGTGCAGCAACCCCTAATAAGAATCTACCATCATTTCCTTACTCATTTGACTCTTGATGGACATTTAAGTTTTTTTCATTAGAATGATGTCATTACACACATTCATGAACCTCCTTCTTTGTGCATGTGTTAGGAGTTCTGAGACGTGGGGCTTATATATTCTTAACTTTACTGGAGAATCTTAAACTGGTTTCCAAATTAACTTATAGTTAAGATTTAAAAGGTTTTTCTAACATAATAATGTAAAATGTAATTTCATTGTGGTGTTTGCATATCTGAGTACCAATGAGGAGATATATTGTGCTTGCTCTCTGTGACATTCTCTTTAAACCCTTAAAAATTTTTTGTAGTATTGTTTTTTTTAATTCATAGAAGAAAATAACTATTTTCTTGATACAAATCTCCTGTCACATATATACATGCACACACAGAGACTCTCCTTAAATAATTTCTCCCAGTGGGAGTCTTTCTACTCCTTTTCTGGTATCTTTGGATGATTATAAGTTCTCAATATTAATGTACATGAATTTATCAACATTTTCCTTTATTTGATATCTTTTTTATTTTAATAAATATATCATAAAGATGTTCTATATTATCTTTTGAAAGTATAGAATTTTAATATTAACATTTAGGTCTTTAAAAAATACCTGGAAAAGTTTTTGTATATGGTGTGGTATATTAATTTCATTTTTTATCCCTATAGATAATCAATTATTCTGGTACTATTTATTTAGAAGCCCATTCTTTCTCCATTGGTCTACATTATCAGCTCTGTAATAAATCTAGTTTTCACACATTTGTGGATCTGTTTCTGGGTCTTCTGTTTCATTGATCAATTTGTCTATTACTATCTTCATTACTTAGCTAAAAAATATGTACTTATTTTTAATACTAGTAAGGCCAGGCTCCAACCTTGTTCTTCTTCAGGGTGTCTGAGCTATTCTTAGCCCTTTGTTATATCACATACATTTGAGAATCAACTTGTCGTTTTCCACATACACAAAAGTGAAGTTATAAATTTGCTGTCTGCTGGATCCTATTGCTACCATTGAGAAGTCAACTGGAAGTCTAATTGTTGCTTTTCTGAAGATATTAAAGGGTATTTTAAGACTTTTTTATCTTTGTGATTTTCAGTTTAACTATAATGTGTCTAGTGTGGACCTCTTTTTATTTATCCTGTTTAATATTCATTGAGTTCTTTCAATCTGTGTGGTAGTGTCTTTCAATTCTGGAAAATTTTCAGCCGCTTTCTCCTTTAATATTTACTCTGTTCCCTTAGCTCCTTCTGGAATTCTAGTTGAATATACATTAGACCTCTCACTTTATCCCTTATGTTCTTTTCTTTTACTTTTTTTTTTGGCAGCAGGGGCAAGGGGGAGGACAGAGAAAGTGCAAGAGCTGGGGACAGGGGCAAAGGAAGAGAGAGAATCTTAAGCAGGCTCCACACTCAGTGCAGAGCCTGACATGTGGCTCAATCCCACGACCCTTGGACCATGACTTGAGCCAAAACCAAGTCAGACACTCAACCAACTGAATCACCTGGGTGCCCCTGTCCCTCATGTTTCTTAACTTCCATTTTGTATTTTCCATTTCTCTAGGCTGCATTCTAGATAATTGCTTAAGTCCAATTTTGCAATTCATTACTTTTTTCTTCAGTGATGTCCAATCGTCTGCTGTTAAGCCTAAGGAATTCTTATTTTCTATTTTTATTTTCTCAATTATAGAGGTTCTGATTAGTATGTCTTCAAATCTTCTCTTTCTTTACCACATTTTCAATCTTCTCTTTTATTTATTGAAATTAAAGTAAGCACTCTTGTTTTGTATTTTGGGCTTGGTAATTCCAATCTCTCAAGTCTTTGCAGGTCTAATTCTCTGCCATCTGTTTTTCATTGCTTTTGTTTATAGTCTCTTATTTTCTTGTTTATGAGTTGTTTTGATAGTGAGTTTTTCATTTCTTTTAGAATTCTATTTTTATTCTTCTTCTTCTTTTCCATTTTCTTTCTTTTCTCTTTCTGGTATCCCTATTAGTTGGATTTTGACCTTTCCTCCCTGATTGATCTTCCATGTATCTTACCTTCCTTTTGTATTTCCTTCTGTCTTTTGCTTAATATCCAGAAAAAGAAAATGTTTTCAACCTTACATTCTAGATTCCAGACTTCAGGTATTTATTTTAATTTTTTAAGTTTTATTGGCCATATTTAAATTCTCAAGTGCTCGTTTATTCTCTAATGACTTCTTTTTCATGCCATTCTGTTCCCTTTATATTTAATACAAATAATTTCAATTTTTTTCTGAAGGCTGTAATGATACTTGCAATATTTTTCTTCTGTTCTTTGAATTAATATATTGATTTCCCTTAGGGCTATTCCTTCTCTTTGATTCTCTTTGGTTATATATTCACATTTTTGAATGAAAATGGGTTGGTTAATGAAGGTAAATGGTGTGAATTTCCTGTACTGGTACACTGATCTCTTTTCCTAACACTCCTTTGCCTTGGAGGGAAGGGCTGATTTAGAACTCTTTGTAAGTGGATAGGGTTTGGTGACTCAAAGGCTTTATTTAGGGTTCAGAAGAGAGGCCTCAGGCAAGCTGGGAGCCCTAACCCTACACTCCAACAAAAGTAGGAAGTACTTCAGTCTGAGTATTAGTATTTTTTGTTTCCATCTTCAGCAAACTTGACTCTTCTTTTGCCAACCATACATGTCTATTTTTAAGGTCTGGTGTCATCTCAGAATCTGTTCTGCTTCTCTCTTATTAAAGTTCCAGTCATTAAGTGGAACTTCGGGTCAGCTCTTCATTTTCTTAGTAAATGTAACTATTTTTTTTTTGTCTTTTGGATTTTTGGGGGAGAAAAACCAGACTGGATGCTCTGTATAAGAAAACAGTTAGGATGGGGGTTGAGGTAATTGGTAGAAGAATGACCCAGGTCTTCCTATCTTGCTCACAATCCATGCCTATCTATTCTTTCTTGGGAATAAGTGGCAATATGGAGTCTCTCCTAGAGCTCCCTAGGATAGTTCCCACCACTATTAGAACTTGTTCCTGTTTTTTCCATCATTTTCCTTTCTTTCTTTTTCTTTCATGATCTTCCCTGCCAGGATGATCAAACAGTATAGTCCTTTCTGCTTCTGTTTTCCAGAAACTCAACAGAACGTCTGGTTTGTTGATTGCATCCCCTCGTGTTCTCAGTGCTATTATGGATTTATTTCCATTACTATAGCTTTTGGTTAGTTAAATGGGGATTCTAAAGAAAGGGGAAGAGGTGCTTATGCGTAGTCTTCCTCTTGAACAGGACACTCTCATAACTTTTAAAAAACACAGACATATATCATCTATTTTAATATTTAAGTTTCTCAATGCTTAAAAAGCTTATATTTTATAATATTAAATTAATCAGTACTTCAACAAAATGACTAGAGTATCCATCTTTTAAAAGATTTGGATTAAAAGAATTTCTGTTTAATTCACACACTCTTTCCCTTTAGTATCGACATACATACTTTTGCTAATTTCAAAAAGAAAAAAGCATTGACCTGGGGCGCCTGGGTGGCTCAGTCGGTTAAGCATCTAACTTCGGTTCAGGTCATGATCTCACTATTCATGGATTCAAGCCCCATGTCAGGCTCCGTGCTGATAGTTCAGAGCCTAGACCCTGCTTCAGATACTAGGTCTCCCTCTCTCTGTCCCTCTCTCTCTGTCTCTCTCTGTCTCTCTCAAAAATAAACATTAAAAAAAAGCTTAAAAAAAAAGGAAAAAAGCACTGACCTAAAGTGGTGATGCTTAGTCTGTCAATCCACACATACATATTTGTGTTTGGTGTCTCTGAAGTTCAGTTTTTTTTTTCTTCTATTTTCTACCTATTTACTGGAGTCAGAATTCCAGAAATACTCCAAACAATAATGATTCCAAACCAAAAATAAAACACAGCACTGGAACTACTGGTGGCATCAGCTCTCCTAAAGTTTTAAATATGCCATAATCTATAGAAAAAGCTCAGATTTTTAAATAGTGGTATTACCTTTTTATAGATGTACTTGGCTTTTGGGGGATTAGTTGGGAAAAAAAATCTCCCTATCCCAAGAAAAGAGGAAGTCAATCACAAATTTCCCTAGACAACGAAATGCCAGAGAGTATACCACACAAGGCAGGTGTCACTTCACATTTCATACAAGATGGGGTCTGCTTTACATAATCTAAACTGTAGTATAAGCATGAGGATTTATGACATGCCATAAAAATATTCCAGATGCATACAAAGTCAAAGTATATAGTTCTTGGACAAGAATTCAAATCCACTGTGAAATGACAGGAGTCAAGGTAGTGAAATACAGTCTGTTGTCTTTGGGGTAGAGATCCTGGAATACAAATCCTGGCAGTCATTTTTCATTTAGCCATGTGATCCTGGGTTAGTTATTGTCTTCAAAATCTCATTTTCATCATGTGTAAAATGGGGATGGTAACGCCTACCTTATATGGCTATGGTTAGGATTAAGTGAAATAACACATCAAGGCACTGGAACGTAGAAGAGACTCAACAGCTATTTCCTTTGTTCTTTATGTCAAAAACTCTAAGCTCAGAGAAAGTACATTCATTCATCGATTATGTTCTCTTTACTCTGAACTGTTTAAGTTCAAATGGAAAGAAACAGTGAGGAAAGTAATGGCAACTCTTCTGTATACTCTAGCATGTTTTTTAGTATGTTCATAAGGCATATGATGCTGATACTGCACATCTCATGAAGGACTTAATCAGGCATTTCTTCTAATTTCTTTTCTTACTAGTGAATTTATAGTCTTCTTCAGATTTCAAGTCCCTTGGCCTTTCGCCACTTCACCAGTGCTTGTGCTCACAGCAAATCCCAAAAGAGGGTGGGATAATTAAGTGATATTGCCTTTGTGTCATTATGCCATCATTCCCCTTCCCTGACCTTTCTCTAGCTGTGCATTAAAAGTCCAGGCTTCCTAACACATTTGTCTGGATGTCTTTTCTCCTCAAGCCTTCTGTCTCACAGACGCTCAGTAGGTGAGCCTCAGTTCCAAAGATGCATTTACTAGCTCAGAGTGATTTTCATGTTCAAACATAGCTTTGTAATTGGCAAGGGGTGCTCTTAGCTGACTGGCTGGTTTTGAGACTAACAATGCCCAGTCTTTGTGAGTGTGCTTTCATGACATGGACAAATTTTTTATTAAAAAAATTTTTTTAATGTTTTATTTATTTTTGAGAAAAAGAGAGAGAGACAGAGTATGAGTGGGGGAGGGGCAGAAAGAGAGGGAGACACAGACTCCGGAGCAGGCTCCAGGCTCCGAGCTGTCAGCACAGAGCCCAACGTGGGGCTCGAACTCACAGACCGTGAGATCATGACCTGAGCCGAAGTTGGACATTTAACCAACTGAGCCACCCAGGTGCCCCGGGTTATGCATTTTTAATGCTCAAGAAGATACTAACACCAATTACTTCATGCCAAAGAAGAGAACTAAAACACTACTCCATGAAACAATAACATTCTCTCTTTGACGATAAAGCCTGTATGTTTTATTGGACACTGGTTTCAATAAGAAATTCCTTCTTAGATATTGCAGCCTGCCTATCTCTGGAAGAGGGCATGATATCTTCATGCATTCTAAGGTCATTTATCTTGAGGTCTTCTAATTTGTTCTCTTGGCCCACTCATTTTTTTTCAATTTAGGTAACTCATTAGTTGTCTTTAAAGGTTTTTTTCCCTCCTCATATACCAGAGACCAACCATAATAGAGCATAGTGTTCCTTCTTCCTAGCATTCCTTTGAAATTCACCATTTTATGTTTGGCACCTCCTTCCCTTGAATAAAGATGGAGGAGCACTCAAGATCACCTTGAATCTTATCCATTTGGGCAGTACTTGAACAAATGGTCCTCTTTTCCCTGACTTGATTTTGGTTTTTTGGTGAAATTCCTTCTCAACCTACAGTCTATTGCATGCACCTTCCCTTCCTCACCCCCTCCATCTCCCACCCTCCACATATGAAGCTGTAGAAAGAAGTCTTTCTTACTTGGATTATTGTGTCCAGAGGAAACAAGCTGAGAGTCCTAAAAGAACAAGAAATATCAATTAATTTTCTCATTTTGACTTTCAAAATCTAAGTTGAATATGAGGTCTACTACTAGTCACCCAGACCCTAATCTCTAATCATGATCTCTACTGTAATGAGAAACATTTATCTCAATGTCCTGGCTAAGCAGTTCTGGTAAAACAGTTCACAACCATTTATCTTTTGTGTTGTAGACTTCTGTTTATTGAGGTGAAATTCATGTAACAAAATTAACCACCTTAAAGTGAATAGTTCAGTGGCACATGGTGTGCCACAATTACCTCTATTTGGTTGCAAAATATTTCCATCATTCCTAAATAAAACTCCTTGCCAGTTAGGCAGTATCTCTTCATTCCCCCGGATCCCCTCAGGCCCTGATAACCACCAATCTGCATCCTAAATTTATCTATTTTGGATATTTTGGGAGTGGAATCACAAAATATGTGACCTTTGGTGTCTGGCTTCTTTCACTTAGCATAATGTTTTGGCAATTCATCCAATACTTCATTCCTCTTTATGGCCAAATAATATTCCATTCTATGTATATACAACAGTTCATTTAGCCATTCATCCATTAATGGATATTTGGGCTGTTTTCACCTTTTGGCTATTGTGAATAGTGCTATGTACACACATGTGTATGTAGCTGTTTCGGTCCCTGTTTTCAGTCCTTTTGGGTATAGACCTACAAATGGAATTTGTAGGGTCATATGGTAATTCTATATGAAACTTTTTGAGGAGCTACCAAACTGTTTTTCAAAATGACTGAATCATTTTTCATTTTTACCAGCCATGTATGAGGGTTCTGGTTTCTTCACATCCTCACCAACACTTGTCATTTTCTTTTAATTTTTAGAAATTTTATCATAGCAATCTTAGTATGTGTGCTTTGATATATATATTTCCCTAACATTTTCATGTTTTTGTTAGACATCTTATATCTTCTTTGGAGAAATATCTATTTAAGTACTTTGCCCATTTTAAACTGGGTTGTTTGCCTTTTGTTGTTGAGTTGAAAGAGTTCTTTGTATATTCTGGATAATAGACTCTTATCAGACATATGATTTACAAATATTTCCTCCCATTCTGTCAGCTGTCTTTTCACTTTATTGGTAATGTCCTTTAATGCACAGTTTTTTTTTTCACTAGTTCCAAAACTCCAACAGTTTAATAACAAATGCTTCCTCACCCTCACCCCATCACATAATGCACAGAAGTTTTTAATTTTAATGAAGTTCAGTTTATTTAATTTTTGTTGTCATTGTTCATGCTTTTGGTGTCATATCTGAGAATCTGCTGCCAAATCCAAAGTCATAAATTTATCTATATGTTTCCTTCCATGAGGTTTATGGTTTTAGTTCATATTACTAGGATTTATTTATTAGGATTTATTATATTGCTGACTTTTAATCTAACCCACTTCCCTTTGATTCTCTACTCTCATCACCTTTCTGCAGATGAGGCCAGCATCCAGACCCCCAGGGACACTCCACTGAACAATTGTTATCAGTCTCATATTGGTGGACGGAAAGATTACTACAGATTTCCACTTACCTGAAACGGTGGAAAGTCAGTACTCCATAGTATTTTGAGTTTAGTTACTGTTTAGGTAAATAGTGATTGAATCTCATTTTATTTGCATTAAAGTGGAATACTAAATTTTGTTTTGGGAATTCACATCCTTCTTCCTTGCAAAATTCCCATTTAGTATGAAATATAAGGAGAGTTACGAAAGAATGAATTAATTGAGATGGTAGGAATGTAAAAGAATAAGCACAGCATATAAAATCCAGTGGAACTTCTTTATAATTTTAGTGCATGGGACAAAAACTGAGTGAAATGGAATTCACTTCTATTATATAGTTTAAAATATTTTACTAGAAGTTTGCTCCATGAATATGTTTGTCATGGGACAGGAGATGTCCTTTAATGTGACTTGTTGCATATTCAAACCCATGTGATGTTTTAAAAAGGAATCCACTGGAACAGTACAAAACCAGCCAGACTATTGGGTGGGGGCTGGGTGGGAAAGTCAGGAGCGGAAGGGATTCCCACTCTGCTAGGCTGACTGAATCACACACAGATGCTTTTAATATCAATGTTGGTAATAATGAGCTATTCATCTGCAGAAAAAGAAGCTCAACTTTTAACCTGAGATTCAGGTTTTGGAAACAGTGTATTAAAATGAAATACACTGCTGGTCCTGAACTGATGGGCTAAAGTATAATCCTCATAAATAAATGATTTGGCCTTACTTTGGATAGTTGGTACTAAGAAGATGTCCACAGTTAAATCCTTCAAATGGACTGGACTGGTATATTTTCCATCTTTTCTAATTAATTTAGAGTTTATATCTGAACATAAATTAATGTTAGCTTTGATATGTGAAAAGTACTTTGAGTTCTATGTAATCGACTCCTCTGAGCCATGGGTAGATTTTGACATACTGAAGGTGTCTTGTACTAGAGAGGTAAATACTCACTCACCATCAAATAGACAAACATGGTAACTGAGATAGTTTTCAGCATTAAGTTTATTCTTAAAAGAAAAAGTAGGAATTTTTGTAAGACTGTTTGCTGACACTCTTGGGAAATAGCTCATTTTATTTCTGGGTACACGTTAGATACCCTAAGCATCAGATGATGACTACAGACCATAGACTCTGAGCAGAGAACCAAAAATAAGCTCACAGATAACCTGAATTATAATTACATACCACAAGAGCATATATTTCAGAGATCATGAACTCTGAATTTTACCTAAAACATTTGTGTAATTAATGATGATTATTGTTTCTATTTTGTGTGGGTAGTGAAGAAAGGTAGAAAATGATTAAAGTAATTGGTAAGAAAAAATCACCACAAAAGTCTGCCCTTCTGGAAAGAAGGAAACTTCTGGAGATGCACAATAAAATAAAGGCTTTGTCCTAATATGCAATGTCATGTTCATAACTGAGGTCTTCTGGGTGGTGCACTGAACCAACAAATACTAGCTTGAAAATACTGGCTCTAATCCCAGTGTTTCTTGACCATGCCACTCTGTGGGTACGAATGATGTCCCATTGTCATCCTCACCGACATTGGGCTAGCATGTAGCCAGTTGGCTGGTGGAGGGTGTGAGTTACCTTATGAGCCTTCTCTCAAGATTAGGTCCCGAGGACACTGTCCTCATTTTGATTAGGTCTCTGCTGGCCAACAACAGGGCCTGTGGCTGCTGCTTCTTGAAGGAATCCTGCCCTGCCTAGGTAGCTGCAAAACCCTGCGGCTACCACAGAGTGTACAGATCCTTCATCCTTCACTAAGCCAGAGCCAGACTGGATTCAGAGTAGAGGGAAACAAAGCCCCTCCCTCCCAAAGGCCCAGGCACTTATATCCTTCCCATGTTATACTTCCTGCCACCCCACCCAGACACCCAGACACCCATACACCTATAGCTTCTGTCTCAAAGGCCTTCTCTCTCTCTCTACTCTTTCTCAAAGGCTCTTACTAAGTTTTCCATAAGTAGCTTAGGGAGTTGCTAACCCCATCTGTGCATTTTTATTTTAGACTCCTCTGGGAGTACTCTACAAGGGCTGCAAGGTTCTGTCAGGCACCTTAAGAGTTATAGAGTGAGTTCACCAAATCCCTGCCTATAGGGCCTGGGTGTCTGGTGAGTTAGTAGTGGAGATGATGTGTATACAAAATATTATAACCTAGGGCTGAAAGGGATGTCATGACTGCTCTGCAAGAGTGCTTCAAGCCTTTGCAGGCTTTCCTTGTCCTTGGGGATGCATGTCCTGCCATTTTCTGTTTTCTGCTTGGTAAACTTCATTCTTTCTTCAAGGCTCAGAATAAAAAAGCTCAAGAGTTACGTGCTCTTTGAAATCTTCCTGAATCTCAGAAGGACTTATCTGCTTTATGTTTTCACTTTACTGTGTCATACTGCCACTACAGAAATGATCTTTTCAACTATGACTCTTAAAAAAAAAAAAGACAAGTTCAGCTTTATTAAGGTACAAATTGCATGACATAAATTGCACATATTTGAAGTGTACAACTTGATAGTAAATATCATCAAAAGAATGCTACTATTATTACTGTCTTGACCCAAGGGTGGCTTTATCTTATTAAGGAGCATTTACTTACTTAAAGAAACAAACAAAAGTAATATCTATTCATTAAAGAAAATTCAGAAAAGGAGTAAAGTATTAAAAAAAAAAGTTGCCTGCAATCCTGTAACAGGACATTGCTAAGGTTAATTGAATGCTTCTGGTTTGCCAGTGTCATTCATCAAGTGTGCATCATTCTGACACTTGCACAAAGGGGAGAGCTTCTTCTGGTTACTTACAAGGGTATCTACAGATGGAATTTATTCTTCTCTGTCTCTGAGTCCTGAATTCCCAACATCTAAAGTATCATTTGGTATTGGGAATCCTAAACCTTCTTTACATGTGGTGTTTATCTGGAAAGTAAAGTTTGTATAAATCATTTTGCTGGAGATGGAAATAACCAAGCACCCTGGTATCTGAGAAAGCCCTTCAATGAAGCACTGTAATAAAGACTATATTTCATCAGATGTAACATGCCATCAAAACTGTAGGAGGCTACATTCCCTCATGTATTACTATGAAAGAAAATTACTGCCAAGTAATTGTAAGACATCATCAACTATAAAACAAATCCTGATTTTAGGGAACTTAAAATCTAAAAAAAATATCTACCTGAGATCAATAAAACACAGAAGTTCTTAAGCCATGTAGCTTAAGGAGGATCCTTATACTGTGAGATACTACTTAAAAATGGCTTTTGGGGACCATTTGAGGACTGCTCCACTCATATCTCTCCTTGCTTGTCTATCAATCAATCATTAGAATTATAAAAGGCAAGAAATAGAACTATATCTTCTCTTATTTTCAGACCCACACATAAAGCTAGTCACTACAGGAAAAAGAATTACCTGATTTGGGATCTCCCGTCACTCCCACCCATCACTTTCTTCTCATTCTTTTCAGTAAACTCAGAAGAGTTGAAATAATGTAATTTATAATTAATTTAAATGTTTGTTTCAAGGTAACTCTAAATATGGAGTTTTAGTCCAAACATGTTGTGGTAAACCTTAAAGCATGCTAGGAACCACAAGAGGGACAGAGAAAATGAACTTTGGAACTTTAAAGCCCTTTCCTTCATACTTGCTGGCTTCATTCTCCTTCAAGGGTACAAAAGAGCAATAGGATTATCATTTCTAAGATGATTCTAGAATCCTTATGTATAATGCTTTACACATTGATCAGTAAGAATAGTTCCAGACCATGTTTGAACCCACCAAAGTCAGCATCCATTGCCACAGATGTTTGTGAAATATCATTAAAATTTGCACATATGCCTTCTGAGAATGGAAAAGGTGCTACAACTTTAAGTCCTTTACTTGCATTTCAAAATTTAGGAGACTGCTACAGAAATGAAGAGAAAAGGGCAAATTAAATTTTTTTCCCTGGGTTTAAATACCTGATAATAGCAAACCGTTTTTTTTATTTTTTTTAATTTTTTTAACCGACTTCAATTACTTTTGAGATTTAAAGAATGAAACAAACATGTCTGGTAGTTTTTGTCTAGGGAACTATAACACCAAATTAAGTCTTCAGAGAACAGAAAAAATATATCCAAGTTCATTATCAATGGACTTTACTATACATTATGTCCTTCAATACCCAGACAAATTGGGGAAATTCTCAGAAGTATTTAGCTAATTAATTTAGTGGTACTGGTTACTCAATGCCCAGTTAAAAAGATTTTCTTCGTGAGGTCAAATCACCCCTTCAATCTTAATGAGGGCTTACCTTTGTTATTTATTAGTCATTTTGGAGATTTTGCCCCTCAAATTCCATAAATAATTCTTGCTCCTGCACACTAGCAATAGTGATAATCTCAAACATTAATAATCTAATTAATGAACTGCAAGCCCCAGTTGTCAAAATGCTAATTAGTTGAGATACAGGTTAAGAGAGATACACTGTGTGTGTGAAAATTAGCAACAGTCTTTGTAGTAGGCACAGTGGGCTCCTTCAAAGGAGCCTGTATCCTATTTCCTGGACCCTGTGAATATGCTGCTGCTTATGACAAAAGGAATTCACAGATATGATTAAATTAACAATTTTGAGATAGGAGATTATCCTGGGTTATCTAAGTAGACCCAATATAATTACAAGGGCCTTTATAATAGAGGGAAGGAGGAAAGAGAGTCAGAGAAGGAGATGTGACAAGGAAGTCAGAGGTCAGAATGATGAGGGCAATGAGCTAAGTCACAAGGGCAGCTTGTAGAAACTGAGAACGGCAAGAAAACAAAGTCTTGCTTAGAGCATTCAGAAGGAATGCAGTCCACCAACACCTTGATTTTAGCTCAGACTTCTGACTTCCAGAGTTGTAAGATCATAAATTTGTGTAGTCTTAAGTCACTAAGTTTGTGGTAATTTGTTAACAGCAGAAATAGGACACTAATCCAATCTTATTTCATCTGTACAAGATAAGTTAATAGTACTTATCATAAGCTTTTTGAAAGAGAAGTATTATTAAAATTATGCAATGTTCTTACACTTTGTAAAATGACTTATTCTTTCTTTCTCGGGCAAGGCAAAAAGATCTAGGGTAACATAACTCCACCAAAGTCCTATGAAAGTCCTAAATGACACACAATTAGTTTTTGTTTTGTTTTGTTTTGAGAGAGAGAGAGAGAGAGTGAGCCAGCACCCATGCAGGGGTTGAGAGGAGCAGAGAGAAAATCTTAAGCAGTCTCCAAGCCCAGCAGGAGCCTGGCACAGGGCTCAATCTAATGGACCATGAGATCATGACCTGAGCTGAAATCAAGAGTCAGATGTTTAACCAACTGAGCCACCCAGGCACCCCTAAATAACACACATTTTAAAATTTAAATTTGAAATTCTGTGCCCTAGCTGATATTTAATAAGTATCTTTTTGGGTAGAAGATAAGATTCTTATAACTTAATTTCTGCCTTGAAAAGTAATTTTTTTGTACTAATGAGATAAGGGCTCAATTTTACCATGGGAAGTAGGTTACTACTTAAACTTAACCATGTACATTCAACAAAACAAATTTCTACAATTCTTTTGGAAAAGTCACAACCAAATGTGCCTTGGTATGTGTGCTCAATTACACCAGAAATTGTACTTAAACCATGGATATGTTTAGGTAATAAAAATGCTTATTTGATTGTACTGTGGGTCAAGCTATTATTTTGGCAGGATTATATACAAAAATTATAAGGATTTTGCGTGGTATTTTGTGTGGGAGGATGCCACTGAGAAATTCTGAATGCAAGAGGGACATGCAGGTTCTGGTTACAGATGGTGACATAGGAAGATCTTGACCTTACCTCCTCCTGCAGACACACTGAGTCCACAGATATATATGGAATAAGTTTCTCTAAAAAAAAAAAAAAAACAAAAAACCTTGATCCTGGTCACAGGGGACTGTAATAATAGATGTCACCCAGAGAGCAGCTCATAGCCCTGTCTGATGCCCTGATTTCTGTGACTGCTGCCAGGGCACATCTCTACATTGCCTGGTTGGGGTGGCCAGTTGGGCTTAAACTCACAGGTTCCACAGGCTGTAACCAATGGAGAAGAGTTCAAAGGACACAGCAAGAAGCAACAGGCCTAGGAGCTCAGTCTTTCTGTGAAGGAGGCCTAGTAGCTAATGATCATGGCTATGGCCTCCAGGGCAGGCTACTAATTAAACATGCATCCAGGAGCTGACTGCAATCCTTTCCAGCTATTTCAGAGGGTGAAATAGCTTTGCACTCATCCTGACTGTGTTCTAGAATGCCATGTCTCTTGGAGGGGAGCTTCACGTGTGTTTGGTTACTGGTGTTTAGAGCAGATGCCCAGGGGATGCCTCTTGATCACCTGGATCTGGTGGCCTGAGGAGCTTGTGTTCCTGGGTCCCATAGGACTGTGGCAATCAGAGGAAGGTTCTCAGCAGGCTACCACATCCAGGGCACTGCACAGAGAGTAGACTGAGGCACAGCCTCTTGCCCCCAGTCTTTCTGTGAAGGAAGCCACTTTGTTTGTCTTGGAGCTCCAGACTGAGAGGCAGGCTTTTGGAATGACACATATTTCAGTGGCTTACGGAACTGCTGTCAAGGAACATATGCTGTGGAAACCATCTTTGCATTCTCCTTCTGGCTTGCCCTAGCTTGCTGGTATCTCCCAGAATACAGTCCCTTGGAGCCCAAATTTTTGCTTTTGCTGCCCAGGGAACACTTCCAGATTGCCTGGCTCTGGGGGTCAGGCAGTGCTTATGCCTGTGACCCCTCAGGATTGTATAAGTTTGCATCCTTTAAAAGCTGCTGCCTGAGGGTCTGGTTTGTAGTCAGCTTGAATCTAGGTGCTGTGATCCTTTCCTTTGGGACATTGACATGTTTTGGCACATCCTCAACTACTGGGGGCTGTTAAAAATATAATAGGCTCTTGGACAAGCACAGAGGTTTGAGAGATGACCAAGATCTGGGCAGGGCTGAATAAAAAGGTTCATTTGCTACATGGGGCCACTCCTTCAAGACTGGCTGAAGTGGTTGTTAGACCTACTATATAGAAACCAGCACAGAGAATCAAGCAAAATGAAGAGAGAGAGGAATGTGTTCCAAATGAAAGCAAAACTTCAGAAACAAAAACCTTAATGAAAGAGATAATTTATTTGATAAAAAGTTCGAAGAAATGGTCATAATAATGCTTACTGAACTGGTGAAGAGAATGGATGAACATAGTGAGAATTTCAACAAAGAGATGTAAAATATAAGAAGGTACAAAACAGAAGTCACAGAGGTGAAGAATGCAATGATGAACTGAAAAATACACGTAAGAAAGGACCAGTCTACTCAAAGACAAGGCAATGGAACTCACCAAACAAAGGAGCAAAAAGAGAAAAAAAAAAGGAATGAAATAAGATAGTTTAAGGGACATATAGGACAACAGACTAACATTTGCATTACAGGGCTCCCAGAAGGAAGAGAAAAAGAGAAACAGACAAAAAACTTATTTGAAGAAATAATGGCTGAAAATTTCCCTACCTTGGAGAAAGAAACAGAAATCCAGATCCAGGAATACCAGACAGTTCCAAAAAGATGAATCCAAAGAGACCCACACCAAGGCACATTAGGATTACAATGTCAAAAATTAAAGACAAAAAGAGAATATTAAAAGCAGTAAGAGCAGCAACTTGTTATACACAAGGGAACTCCCATAAGAGTTTCAGCACAAACTCTTCAGGTCAGAAGGGAGTGGCAGGATACATGTAAAGTACTGGAAGAAAAAAATCTTCTAACCAAGAATACTCGACCCAGCAAAGTTATCATTAAGAATTGAAGGAGAGGAGAGATCAAGAGTTTTCTAGACAAGGAAAAACTAAAGGAGTTCATCATACTAACCAGCCTTGCAAGAGATAATGCTGAAGGAACATCATGAAACTGAAAAGAAGTGGTCTAATTAATAACAAGAAAACATCTGAAAGAGTAAATCTTACTGGAAAAGTAAATATATAGTTAAGGTAGTGGATTAATTATTATAAAGGTAGAATGATGGTTAAAAGATAGAAGTGGTAAAAATAGCCATGATTACAATAATTAGTTAGGGGATACACAAGACAAAAACATGTGAAGTGTGACACCAAAACTAAAACATGGCAGGGAGAGAATAAAAATGTTCAGCTTTAATGTGATCAAAGTTAAGTTGTTATCAATTTAAAATAGACTGTTATGGATATAAATTGTTATATGTAAGCCTCATGGTAATCATAAAGCAAAAACCTATAGTAAATACAGAAAAGATACAGGAATACAAGCATACCACTAAAGAAAGTCATCACACCACCAAGGAAGAGAGCGAGAGAAGGAGAAAACAGAAAGGAACTACAAAAACAGCTAGGAAACAATTAACAAAATGACAGTATCAGTACTTACTTCAAATGTAAATGAATTAAATTCTCCAATCCAAAGACACAGAGTGGCTGAATGGATTAAAAAGCAAGACTCAAAAAAGTATTGTTGAGGCTACTGTGTGGAGAATAGGCTGTGTATTAGAGGCTAGGGTAAATGGTTGGAGAATTGTAAGAGTCCAAACTAGATGTGATCACGGCTCAGAACAAAGTGGTAGGTAGAGCAAGTATGGAAACAGGAAGACTAGGTAGGGAGTTATTGCAATAATTAATGCAAAAGGTGAGAGAGTGTAGACCGGAGGTAGCTGTGATGATAGGGGAAGGATTTAGATTCAAGATATATCTTCAAAGTAGAGTAGACATGATTTAATTATGGGTTGGATGTGTGGTACGAGAGAAAGAGGAGTCAAGGATGGTGTACTGAGTTGAATAGCATCCTCCAAAAGCTCATGTCCACTCAGAATCTGTACATTTGACTTCATGTGGATATAGGGTTCTCACAGGTAAAATCAAGGACACACTAGATTAGGGTGGGCCCTAAATCTAATGACTGCAGTCCTTATAACAGAAGGGAGATTGAGACATAGACACACAGAGAGGGAAGACAGCCATGTGACTGTAGAGGCAGAAATGAAAGTGATGTAGCTACAAGCCAAAGAATATGGCAGACTTCTGACAGTCATCAGAAGCTGGGAAGAGGCAAGGAAGGATTCTTCCCTAGAACCTTCAGAATGAGCAAGGCCCTACTGACACCTGATTTCACACTTTCAGCCTCCAGAACTCTGAGGAAATAAATTTCTTTTACTTTAAGCCGCTCACTTTGTGTATTTTGCTACAGGTGTCTTAGAAAACAAATACAGATGACTCTAAGGTATTTGGCTTGAGCCAGCTGCAAAAATGGAGAAATCACTTACTGAGAAGCACTGGGATCAAAGGTTTGTGGGGGGGGGGGGGATTGAGAGCTCAGTTTTTAATATATCAAGCTTAAGCTATTTGTTAGGTATCCAAGCGAAGATGTTGTGTAAGTTCGTACAAATACAAGTACGGAGTTTGGGGCACGGAGAAAGGTCTAGAGAAATAAATTTACAAGTATACGCTTGGCATGGAGAGTATTTAAAGCAAGAGGCCTAGACGATATTATTGAAGGAACGATCAAACAAAGAGAAGTGTAAGGATTGAAGCTAAGTGCAGAAAAGGACTATCAGAGACTTTAGGTCAAGTCTGGACTAAAAACCTGCTAAAAAATACACTCTAGCAAAACAATAAGCAAATGTTAAAAAAAAAAGACTTGAGACACAAGAAACAATGACCAATTAAGGACCAATTAAGGAGCTAACAAATAATTGTTAAGGTGTAATGCTGGAAAATGGTTCTAATAATGACAATTTGAAATACGGTAATCTCAAACTGAGAAATGATGGTGAGGGAAGACCAAACTAAAATTAATTGTTTTATATTTGGGGGTAGAATATGGATATAAGTTAATTGTAGGTGTTGATAAAAATAAGTTTAAATAGGTTAATGTATTAAACATTAAAAGGCAATTACTAGAAACACAGGATATTATGTATATGTTCGAAAACCCTAAAGGAGGAAAAAAAAGGAACAAAGAAAGATTAACCGAAGAAGAGGTAGAAAATTTGAAAAAGCCAATAGGCATACAAGAAAATGAAAATATAATTCGAGATCTACTTTTAAAAGAAAATTATGTACAGTATGTCTTACGGTTGAGTTACTTCACGCCTTTAAGGAGGGGGAAACTGGCATGTTATTTAAACTGTCCCAGAATACAGAAAAAGGTAGAAAGCTAAAGAATTCATTACAGAAGGCAGTTATATTCCTGATGTCAAAACTGAACAAACATACACAAAAAGATAACTAGACCAAGATCACTTATGAACACAGGAGTAAAATTCCTAAATTAAATATTGGCATATTGAATCCAAGAGTGTATCAAATGAACAATACACCATAGTCAAGGAAACTAATAATAGGGATATACAGGTGATTAAAAAAATTAGAGAATCTATTAATGTAATTTTCTATATTAGCAGATTAAAGAAAAAAAATTATGAACATCTCAATAAATACTGAATAAATTTCAACTTAATTCAAACTTGTTCTATTCATATATACTCTGGAAAACAGATCAGCAATTGCTAGGGATTGGGGTACAGGAGGTGTTGACTAGAGAGTATCAAGGGGGAGTTTTGGGTGGCGATAAAACACTTCTGTACCTTGAGTGTGGTGGTCTCAAGAGCATACGTGTTTTTCAAAACCTGCAGGATACTAAAAAAGAGTAAATTTGCTACTTGCGAATTGTACCTTAAGTTTTAAACATGAAAAAAAAATTAAATGTTCAGAAAGCTAGAAATAGAAGGAAGCTACCTCAGCTGGACCTATAATACGCAATTCTTATACTCACTGTTAACAATTATACTCAACGATTAGAATAATCCTTATTAATGTCATGAATATGACAAAAAAATGTATAGACTCCAGCCGACACAATAAGAAGGATAAAATGGAACGCATTTGTTATTTGCAAAACTCTTAACAGCTTTTTATTTCATGTAAAGCCCCAAATCTTTTAGTGGCCCTACTGTCCCAGCATAATGTGACTGCATTTACCTCACTGTGTCACTTACTGTTCCTTGCCTGGGTTGCTCTGCCCTGACCCCAGTGGCCCTGTGGTCCCTCCAGCATGCAGGCACTTTCACTTCCATCTGCCCAGAACTCCCTTCCTCGACTTGTCTGTGTGACTCACTCCTTCTCTTCCTTCAGCTCAAGTGTCACCTCCTTAGGATGGTCTTTCTTAAGCTCTCTATTTAATATTCATCCACCCCCATTCACCATCAGCATCCATTATCTTCCTTTCACTATACATCATAATCTAACATGTTATGTATTTTACTGCTACATATTCTGTTTCTCCCCACTTGGAAAATATAAGTCTACCAAAAAAAAAAATCTAGCAGAATGAAAAGGAGTTCAGTAAACAGATATATATATATATATATATAATCCAGTAGCATTCCGTTTCAATTCTCTTGAATAGATACCCAGGAGTGGAATTGCTGGATCATATGATAACCTGATGTTAAACTTTTGAGGAGCTGTTAAAGTGTCTTTCAAAGAGGCTGCTTCTTTTTAGATCCTACCAGCAATTGATAACAGAGTTCCAGTTTCTCAATACTCTTGCCAACACTGATTATTGTTTGTTTGCCTTTGATTTTAGCCATTTAATAGGCTCTTAATTTTTTTTATTTTTTATTTATTTTTAAGAGTGAGAGAGACAGAGTGTGAGCAGGGGAGGGGCAGAGAGAGAGGGAGACACAGAATCCGAAGCAGGCTCCAAGCTCTGAGCTGTTAGCACAGAGCCTGTGAGATCATGACGGGAGCCGAAGCTGGATGCTCAACTGACTGAGCCACCCAGGTGTCCCGTAGCTCTTAGTTTTTTTTAATGTTTTATTTATTTTTGAGACAGAGAGAGAGAAAGAGAGAGAGCGAGAGCAAGCAGGACAGGGGCAGAGAGAGGGGGACAGAGGATCTAAATTGGGCTCTGCGCTGACAGCAGCGACCCTGATGTGGGGCTTGAACTTGCAAACTGCGAAATCATGATATGAGCCAAAGTCAGACAGTCAACCAACTGAGCCACCAAGATGCCCCTGATTTTAGCCATTTAAGTAGACACGAAAGAGTATCTCCCATGGTTCTGATTTGTATCTCTAATGATTAACAGTAGCAATAGTGTCTTTTCATATACTTAATCAGGCATTTGTAGATCTTCTTGGGAGAAATGGCTATTTAAATCCTTTGCCCATTCTTAAAATGAGTTATCTTTTTATTGGTGGGTTGTAAGAGTTCTTTATATATTGTGTCACTACCTGTTTCAGTAAATAAAATTTTATTTGAACATAGCCACATTCATTCATTTAGGTATTGTCTGCAAAGCCTAAACTGTTTACAATGTTATCCTTTACAGAAAAAGCTTGTCAACCTCTGATTTAAAAATAAGTTATTGGGAAAGAATTAAAGAAATATACTGAAAAACAAAAACAAAAACAAATGGACATTCCTGAAACAAATTCAATTGTTGACATAGGTGACATTTCAAACCAGTGGTGGGGGTAGGGGGACATGGACTAATTAGTTGATAGTGTAACAATGATTTCCTAACCACTGAAAAGAAGAAAGCTAGAATCCTATGTTATACCATCCACAAACCTTTTTTAAAATCCAAAAATGAAACTATAAAAAATGAGAATAAAATAGAGAACACTGTTAGAATGTTGGAGCAGGAAATAATTTTTTTCTGACATAAAAATTAAACACTTTACTAGTATAAAATGTACATAAATAAGGTTGTAAGAAAATAGTTGCATCATATATAACAGACAAATGAATAAGATATAAGGAGTTCCTATAAATCATTTTTCAAAATTGGTAATGGATACAAATGGGCAATTTGTAAAGGAAAAACGGTCAATGCTCAAACTCCAAAGTAATTGGAGAAATGCAAATTAAAACAATGGGATATCAGTTTTTCACCCACACTACAGACACAATGATATAAAACCAGATAATGTTAAACGTTGGCAAGATGCATAAAAAAGTACTATTGAAACATAGTCAAAGCTAAATATGGTTTCTCATGTTTCCAGCACCCAATTCCTATTCTAGATATCTGTACTAGAGATATTTAATAAGAGATATACAAGAGACATTACAAAAAATGTTGGTTGTGCTAGTGCTTGTGATAACAACAAATCATAAGCAATTTCAATATCCATCAAAAGGAGCTTGACCAAATAAACTACAGTTCATATGACAAAAGATTGTGCTGCTATTAAATAATGAAGAACATTTCCATGTATTTACTTGGAAAGATCTCCAAATACACTTTGTTAGGGAAATGAAAGTCAGCTCTTAGAATGGAATTTACCACTGTGATAATTATAATGAAATGTTATTTTAATAATTCACTGTAAAAAGTTGCAATGTTGGTATTTAGCAATGATATGCATTCAAGGTATCTGAAAAACTCTTAGAAGAAATGTTTGTAGAACTATACCACTTAAGAGTTTTTTAAAACTGCATATGCACATATATGTATATAATGCACAGCGAAGATGGCTAAAAGGGTATACACCAAACTCTTGAGAGTAAACTCTGGGTAGGGAAATAAAATCTGGATGAGGGTATTGGACTCTTTTATATTTTGCTTCTACTTGCATAATTTTATATTTATGAATATGTAGTTAAGTGTTAGTTGTATGGTGAAGAATAGAACATAAAACCTATTAGACTCACATGTAATTTAAATAGATATATTGTGGCTGATTTTTTGAGTGTGTGCTTGTCCTTAGAAAATATGGAAATTTGTCTTTTAAAGTCCTAGAAAATATTTTAAGGTTTATAAAAGATCCCCAAGAGCAATGATATACTACATGTCTTCAATTCTAAGACATTGATTTTAAGATACATCATCAATTTAATAATAGCTTTTCAGGAGAAAAAAAAGACACAATCACACTGAATGTATAAAATGATTGTAAGATGCATTTCAATTTCACAAATGTTTTTAGATAAAATGACAATTATAATATGCATCACATTTTGCAGAAAGTATGGAAGTCAAAGCTTAATTTTCTCCTTTTGATGAATAAATACATGCTTGCAAATTGTTGAAAATCAAAGCCATATGCCTCTGGCAGGAATATTTACAGAGGAAAAAACAACCAAGGGAAAATCCACTATCCACTAAAAATCTCTGTGTGAGTAAAGCATATTCCTCCTGAGTGTTGCAAGATCTCACCTTATTTGGAAATGGAAATTTGCTTGGTTCCACTTTGCCAGGTGCTTGAACAGCAGAAAGTGGTGGGAGCCAGGTCATCTCCTAAAGAGAGGGAAAAAACACAGCTTTGTAATACAGAGATTATTTAAAGTCAGTAGCATATAAAACAGCTATATGAGCCTGCCTTAATACATGGAAGGGACAGGAATGAACAAGAGATGAATAAAGAATGAAAGGGATTTTTTTAAAAAAGGATGTGAGACCCACTTTCATGATTTCTTTTCCTAATTTTACCAATTCTTGGTTCCATGGCTATCCCCATGCTCCCTTTATATCTTAAAAAGATCTGCAAGGCTGTCCTATTTTTTACTTCATTTAAGCTCCTGAGTAAAGGGACAACCCAGTAGTAAAAGCTCTATGGAAAATGCTGTACAAAGGGGGCTGCTTCTCTTGGACTTGATCCCACAAAATTTCACAGGGTGTTTCTGAAGGAATGTACAAAGTACTTCTGACTTTAGGGTCATTATTAGAGGACTTTTTTATTTTGTTCAAAACTAATATTAGTATGAGTTTTCAATAAGCCCCACATATCACTTTGGTCTTCATAAAAATTTCCTTCATGGAGAAGTAAAAAAACATATCACATGTATGAAATAGAGAGAGAAGTAAGTATCTTGCCATTTTTATAACACAGTATTAAGAATACAACTTCAGCTCAATGCACAGTCCTCTGTGGTATGTGTTTTGACACACATGTACACTGCACTGTGTGAGAGAGAACGGTTGTTTATTCACTTATAGTTTTCTCCTCCAGTTCCACCTCCTGGAAGGGATCTGCAGTCACTAAGTGATTGTACAATTAAATTCAATCAATTTCTGATCACCAGGACACTTACTCGGTGTTTACAAGTAGGGTTTTAACCCGTTTTGTTTTTTTTTTTTCCTTCCACCTTCAAACCCAAGCAAGCATAGAAACAGTAGTTGATCTGTTTTAAGCAAAGTGAGAAATTCTTTTTAGTTGAAGACATTTTCTCACCTCGCTTGGGAAAAAGGGATTCTGTCAGGTTTTTCAAGTCAAAGACATTCTTAAGGATGGTCTTGTGCGTTTTTGTTTTGTTTTGTTTTGTTTTGTTAACTCTCCTCCTTCAATACCTTAGATAGTGCAGACCTACACTGGGAGCAGACAGAGTCAAACCCACCCGGGGAAGTATTTATTGACCTTATTAACATCTCTCACCCACCCTAACACCTGTTCTGTAGATGGGTTAAGCTCATATGCATTTGAGATGTCCCTTCTCCATTGTGCTGTTACCAAGGTGTTTCCAGTGGAAAGCAAAGGAAGATCCAGTGACCCTCTATGTCCCTCTCTCCTCTTAACTCTGCTCCCCAAGTCTTGGCCAGTTCTATCCTGTATCTATCCATGTTGTCTCTTTTGAGGTTGTTATGCAGGAATACTGAGTTAGTGTCAAGGAACAGAGTGGGTGCTCAGTATATTTTTGGATGAAGGCCAAATTGGGACAGTATCTCTGCAATATCTCTACCATACTAATCACACCTTCACTACTTTTAACCTGAATTACTTTAATAGCTTCTTCACTGGTTCTTTCTTTTGCTATTATTAATCCTTCTGCTACACTCCTGCCAACTTAATTTTTCTAGACTACAGATCCAGATGAAGAGCTTCACTCCTCCAAAATTTTCACATCCCACTATATACATAACAATATGATGACGACCATGGCCACAATGACTCCTGTTGTGCTTTACAGTTTTCACAGTATTTCCACACAAGATTTTAAATTTACACTCAACCTTTAATTATTACTAATTATTATTACATCCATATTGCTCAAAGAGATTAACTGATTTGCCCAAGTTCACTCAATTCATAAATGCCACAGCTGAAATTTGCACATATATCTCATACCTCCAGCCCACTATTTGTCTTTCACTTCACTGCATTTGCTCTTAAAGACCTCATCCTAGTATTCAAGACCTTCTACAACAAAGTCTGTTTTCCGCCTTGTGCCTTTTTATTAATCTACACGCACAGTACGTATAAGAAAAACTATATCTCTGTTTTCATTGACACTATACTTTTGTGTGTGAATGTCCTGCCCTCATATGCACTTTGGATTTCTATCCATCCACTAAGGCTTATCTTAAACATCATCTATGTCTTGAGGCCTTTGCTGATTCCCCTTCCATTCCAAGATGATACGACGGTTCCCTTCTCATGCTCCTCCAAAAGTATTTGTTTTTCTCTCTCGTAGTACCTGTTAGATTCTTTTTTGTCTTACAGTTTTATGAGTACATACCTCAATCTGCACACAACCATTTCTCCCTCTTTCCCCTCCCATTCCTTCCTCCAAAGTAGAACAGAAATCATACTTAGGAATCTCAATATGTTTCAATAACATTCAGATCTATTAAACATAATCCTGTAAAGAAGGACTGAAAATTTCTTCAGAGAGGGATACTGCCAACATGTCTTTGTGTAGACTGAAGCACATTATAAATACTAAACACTCAAAATTAACTCACTGAATTGAACTGAACACCCATATTTCAATGCAAAACTGCTCACTAACTTTATTTTAATTCTAACTATTTCTATGTAATTTTTCTACCTAATGAGTTCTGCTAAATATATGAAGGAATGATAAACGGGTTGCTTAAAACATTTAGATCTTTAGAATTTCCAAAAAAAATAAGAATTTTTTACACAAACTATTTAAATATATACTTTAAAAATCAATGTGCGATGATTTTTTAAAAGATTGATCATTTATTATGTAAAAATTCTCCATTAGGGTTAGATGGGAAAATTAAGAACAAATAGATTATTCCTATTTCCTCTTCTGTCACACTAGCTCAGTGAGCTTAGGTAAGTGACATCTTGAGTAAATTGTAGTGATTTTAAAACCACAGACTTAGGAATCAATCAAATCTCAGCTTGTAGTATTTTAGAACCAGAGGAAATAGAGATGTTAACAATCTCATGGTTTAATCATGAAGATTAAATGAGATAATACATATAAGGAGCATAGCATGTTCCTTTATGTTTAGTCACTCAATAAAAGACAGTACTGATTAACATCAAACTGAGTTTCAGAATTCTGGGTCTCTAAACTGAGAAACAGAATTTCTCTCTGAGCTTTAGATATTGGGATACTGAGATGAGAGAATACATGGGAAAGTGTTTTGATAAAAGAATGAAGTATTATGCAAATGTAACCTGCAATTAAGCTAGCAATTATTAACACAAACTATAGAGTACTAAAACAGAAAGTTATTTAAAGCAATTACCATGATTCCTAAGAAAGAATCATAATAATGATTCTTTAC
This sequence comes from Panthera uncia, assembly GCF_023721935.1. Classification (NCBI taxonomy): domain Eukaryota; kingdom Metazoa; phylum Chordata; class Mammalia; order Carnivora; family Felidae; genus Panthera; species Panthera uncia. Next base: position 58,800,326 of record NW_026057578.1, on the reverse strand, counting down.
ACTGTCCCTAAGTTTTCTCATGGGAACAGAGCCTTGACATAATAATAATGAGATTTTTTTTTAAGCGTTTAATTTATACCTGTTTCTAGTAGTTTAAAATGTAAACAAAGGTAAGATTTTTGATAACTTCTAAAATTTCACTTAGTTTGTCTCACAAAATATTCTTCACAGGAAAAGATTCCTACCCATTGCAAGGTCATCAATCCCATGCCACTGTGCCCATTGTCCCCCACCCCCACTCATGCTCTTGACTTCCTCTCCTCAACCATCCCATCATCACAGTGGCTATCCTATAGCCACTTCCTGGATCACAGAAGTAATGTAAGGCCAATTACTCCAGAGTTTAGGTAGTTGCTTTCTGAACTTCTAATGTCCCTTGCCACTTCTTTGTCTGCCTTCCTTCCTTTTTGATTTTCTTGCCACTTAGGAATGAGGTCACACCCTATTCCTCAACACTGAGAGGGCCTCAGTTTTGAGCTTAGGTTCCTTAGCCAACTGGTAGGATTAAGAATAAGACATATCTGTCTTAACACAGCCTCACTAGTCCCATCTCTCCAAGCAGATGTCTAGTTACCCAAAGGATATATTTCAGGGTGTCTTCTTATTTCTTATATAGGCTTAAAATGCCAAGTCTCTTTATAGTAAATACACTCACTTTTCTGCTAAATGAAGTAACAGATGGTTCAATGATAACGGTATAGAATACTGCATTTCATTAACTGTCCAACTTTTTTTTTCTATCCTCCTTATACTGGTTTTCTGAAGGCCATGGGGCATACAGGCCAGTGTCCATTTTCACATCTATTTTACTGTAAGATTGACCTTGAGTCCCAAGAGTCCAGAGCTTAAAGGTGAGCAGACTTTCATGTGCTCATTTTGCACAACCCTCTCCCTCCATGCAGCTCCCCACTTACTCTGGTGTCACCTTCATCAGCCTGTCCTAGGACAAATGGTCAGAGGCTTAGGGCATCCATTCATTAAGCAGTGTAGCTCTTTGTTATTCAAGGCAGTTGAATTTGAGCCTGAAATCTTAGTGTTCAAAATATACAGTATAAAGATCCGCAAAGTATAGTTAGTTTGCAAACAGAGGAAACCAGAAAATTTTTGAACAACATTTAAATTTCCCTATTAAAATCAGCAAATAGAGAAATACTTTCCCTGGTCTCTCTCCTTGCCTACTGTCTCCCCACTACAATCTATCCTGATCACTGTCACCCAAGTGTTTTATTTAAAATAGTTACTATGCTACACTTGCTCAAAAGCTTCCAGTGACTCTGGTCCAAGCATTCAAGATGCTCTGTCATATGGTGCCATCAAGAAACACTGCAGTGTTACTGCTTGTTACTTTTCTGTACGGTCCTCCCCACAAGCCAGATGGGTTTACTTCTTGTCCTGCCCTAGGTTTTCCTATCTTGACATTTTTTTGCTTTTCCTTTCATGTTTTTCCAACTTCACTTATCTCTTCATTCTTTCTCATCCCTCGTCTCTTTATGAAGGTCACTGACCAGCGTGATCCTTAGCGAGAGCCACACGCTCCACCTCTCCATTACTGTGATCTGTGTCCCCTACTTAACATTTCCATGCTACCTGGGGCTGTGACTTTACCTTTCATGTGTTACCACTATCAGATTATGAATTTATAACCCTTGTTAGATTAGAGTAAAACCTCGGTTTATGGGCATAATTCATTCCAAAAATATGCTTGTAATCCAAATCATTTGTACATCAAAGCGAATTTCAAGAACCGGTGGCTCAGTTGTGACCATGTGATGTTTGGCATCACATACACATATTGCAAGACATCGCTCATTTATCAAGTTAAAATTTACTAGAAATGTTCACTCATCTTGTGGAACACTCCCAGAACACATTACTCACAGTCCAAGGTTTTCCTGTATAACCTGTTTGAGGGAAGGGATTATGTCTTTTAAACTCTCTTATAGCTCTCTGGAGGCCTAGCACAATGGATAAAGTAATAGGAATTCATTTAATTTCCCTGGGATTCTCTTTTCTCTCCTTCTAGAATGATAGCACCAATAAACTATACTTGTCCTACCAAACACATATGATGGTTGCCAGGATTGAGAGCGACTGAATATCTTCTTTCTCTTTCAGCAATGTTTCAACATCTGCTGCCAACTCAGAGGTCTGCTAAAATGGGGTGTCTACCTCCACAGGCCTGGCAGATGACCATAGCTAACTCCAGCATTCTTTGTGCTCAGAAACTCACTCTTCTCAAAATAAAACACTGGTTTAATTCCATCACTTGGGAACAAAAATACAAACTGCCAAAGTCGACTTTTATGTATGGCGGTGGCTGCTGCAGATCAGAGCACTATTTTGTTTTCAGTTTCACACAAATTATTTGTGTTATGACACTCTTATCAGATAAGTGCTTCCAACAACAGAAAAGTGTAATAAAAATTACATATCCTTTAAATGCGGGTAGCTAACAAGAGTACTGTATCTGGTGAAGGGAAACACTCTGGAAGGCCCATACCTGGGATTCAGAGCAGCAGCTCTTGAGTAAGAAAAACTGGGGGAAACACACAAATCCTTCCCTAATGGGGCTAGAGAGTATATTCTAATTGTCAATCCATCCTTGGACTTTAAATAGACTTCAAGGTCAAACTCGAAGGCTGGGCAGATTTTGGCTCTGAACAAGCAGGCTAAAGTTTTACCCTAAATCAACAAAAATTCAAGAACATCCTCATTTTGTTACTATAGTAAAAGACCTATGGTATGAAAAATAATAGTAAATATAATGTATTCATGTCCATTAAGAATAACAACAATCATTATCTTGACGGAAACACTACTCATGGAAACCTTTTAGAAAAATAGTAGCTGCTGAAAAAGAAAAGTACTTTCTTCTATTTTTTTACAGTACAGCTTAGGCTGCTAAAATTATAACTAAGCAAATAACCAATAAAACTGTATAATTGTAGCATTACCAAAAATCATAGTGAAATCTTGTTTCTTCATATTGAAAACCCAGGAATATGTTCAATTTGGACTAAAACTGGCCTGAGAAGGGGATTCCCAGGAGCTGTATTTTCTAGTCTTATACATGTCTCCTGGAGAGAAGAATCTCAGATTTGGAACACCAACTAATCTAAGCCAGAGCCTTTTAATTTAAGGCTATCCCCATGTTCTCAATGAGGTTAATCATCAATGGATAAAATGGAGGATGAACCACATAGGTCAAGATTAATAGCATCAATTTGAGAAGCAGTTTTCAATTCAGCTTTCACAGATTGAGAAAGACAAGGAGAACATCTGTGTTAGAAAACAGTATGACCCTATGGGCCTATGCGGGGAAGGCAAGCACTGGGGACTGAAAAATACAAAAGCCTTCAACCTGGAAATTTCAAGGGTGTCTTAGGTGGGTGCATCACACTTGCTCCTTGGGCCATCAGATTTTCAGTTCTCTGATACCACACTGTGTCTGGCCTTTCATTATTTCCTTCACATGTAAAGAGTGTGATTTCTTGTAAGGAAATCCATCCTGTGCACTAGAGACCCACGTCTCAGCTCCCTGACTTCAGCATCCCTGTAAACCCTGGACTCTCCAATAAGGATTAGAGGATAGCTTAAGGATAAGAGCACTGACTGAAGTCAAAATACAGCTGCCACTCCAAAAATTTATTTCATGCTAGATCCCTTCATTTTAGACTTTTCTGAAGATTTCTTGTTCTAGATGCAGTTTTGTTGTTTTCCAGTTTCTTTGGGGGCAGGAAGATGGATGTGACTTGTTTTATTGTCTTGTCCCTCTGTGTTAAGAGCATTGTTTTACCTATTTCCCAGGGACTTTCTGGAAAAATAAGAACCATACAATTCCATAATTCATTTTTAGATTCACCTGGCTTTCAACATTCATTTTTTTCCTTCGGGCTTAAAAATATTATAATTTCTATTCTTTAATTGTGGGTTGTTTCTAGAACTAAACATTGTGTTAAAATGTTAAAAGTAGTAAAATCACTTTGGGTTCTTGGAATTTAAAGAGGGTTTTGATGTTGAGTGTACAGCTGTAGGAACTTAATGACTCTTGTTAAACCCAGGTGACAACTTCACCCCAGAGTTCCTGCTGCAACATTCACCCCAGAGTCTGCTGCAACAGACACCTGCTAGTTTCCTGCACTCTTAAAAACCTTGTCCTCCTGTTGAGAAGCATTAATTGGTGTAATTTTAAAAGATGCTTTCAAAAAAAAAAAATAAAGCATTCAGCGGGGCAGTAGGAGGATTTCCCACATTCTGAATATGGGACTGGTATTTTCCTGTACCATTTCTTTTTTGAAAAAATTTTTAATGTTTATTTATTTTTGAGAGAGAGACAGACAGAGTGAGAGTGGGTGAGGGGCAGATAAAGAGGGAGACACAGAATCTGAAACAGGCTCCAGGCTCTGAGCTGTCAGCATAGAGCCCAATGTGGGGCTTGAAACCACAAACTGTGAAGTCATGACCTGAGCTGAAGTTGGGACATTCAAACGACTGAGCCACCCAGGTGCCCCTTTCCTGTATCAATTCTAAGAATAAGTCATATTAAGTCTAGGTTTATGAGAAATGAACCAAATTCCTAACCAGCTCATAAGAAAGGTCATGTTATTAATGGTGCCACTGTCACCTTACTTCTGCTCTACATAACACCTTTTTTGTGACAGCACAAACAACCAGAAATTAGCCCTCCTACTAGATGTATAGATTGTAATTAATCCTAGAACTAGCTGTGGTTTGCAATAATCAAACTGCTCTTTCATACGTATCTAAGGGTAAAGAAGGTATTATTTGGGACAGAGAGGAAGACCGTGGAGGCCAGGAGGGGGAAGAGGGTGATAATTACATTCTTGGCCATGTTTTCCTCTTACTTATGTTCCTGAACCCCCTTCCACAGACAGATAATCATAAAAGTGCATTCGCCAAAACCCATCTCTCAATTATAGAGAAGTGGAATGGCAGAACAGGTTTGGAGTCAGCATCTGAGAAACCACGTGTCATCTTGTCCCTGCCGTGAACCAGCAGAATGACCTTGGGCAAGTTTGCTTTTCTGATTATTGATGTCCTCATCTGTAAATTGGTGTTAATAACCCTATCTTGTAGGATTACTAAAAGGGTTAGCGACAAACAGAGTGCATAGTGTCTGGCAAAAAGTAGGTGCTCCACAGAAGGTGATTATGGCTGTATCACTACCTTTATAATTAGCGTTGGCAGCTTTTGGCTTAGACTTTGTGAAGAGATGGGGATGGCTATAGGAGAAGGCATTTATGAGTTTGTTTTTTAATCTATTTCACTCCGTTAATTATTTAATATTTAACTGGTTAATTATTCATAGTCAAATAGAAGGCATAATGAAAGTGTGCTTATTAAACAATAATTTGCTTCCCTCACTCCCTTTGCTACTAAAGCACCATGTGCATAAAGAGGGGGGTGCTGTCTCATTGTCTGGTATTTTTCTGAAATGGGACAATTAGTAATAAGTGGAATGCATTCTCTTTCCAAAATTTGGTTTGGGGTTCTTAAGAGATTAGAAGCTTTGTTTTTATGCCTATAGACTACTACTGCAAGTACCGACCTGAGAGCTCTTCTAAAATGATCTGAAGGAGGCAATGGGGAAACGTGAATATAGAGACAGAAAGCTACTGGATCATGGTGGTAGGAGTTGACATCAAGGCAGGGCACAGAGCAAGGCAGGCAGGCAGGGTAAGAAGAGAACCAGAGAGCCACTGGGGCTAAGATAAAAGTCCCTGGTACAGTAGGATGTCTGGTTCCCCAGAGGGAAGGCAAGTCTCAGCAGCTGTGCTGCCCTTAGCCCAACCTTGCTGATGGTGCACGCCTTTCTCCCTTTCAAGTCCTTTCCCAGCTAAGTTCCCTTCGAACATGCAGGTTTCTGTCTATTAACTTCACCCAAGTATTTCTTCTCAGTTTGAGGGGTAATTTAGAAATCACTGAGTGGCATTGCCCTAGCTAGCAGGGATATTTCCTCATCTTATGGATGGATGTAAAAGGCAGGATGACTTTAAAAAATACAGGAAATGTCTCCTGAAGTATTCCAGATACAGACAGCCAAATCGGGAGGAAGAAGGAAAGCTGGTTAGTTTTGGAGAGACCATCTTTTTTTTTTTTTTTTAAACCATGAGGTTAATATATCCTGAAAAAGGGGAAGCAAAAGATTAAAATACTTTCCACCAGAAGTTCATAGGTCTGCGAGAAAAGAGAAGTTAGGGCCAAAATAAAAACAGAATAATAACTACTTTTCTTAGAAGAAAAGGCAACAAAAAAGACTGAGTTAGTATAGCCTGTAAAGAGCTTATCCCTTGGGAAAAGATATTCTGTGAGAACAAAGAAATGAAGATAAAAGACGAAGGCACCAAATTAATGATGTCTAAGGAAGATAAGATCCTGAACTCAGATGCTGTGTCTTGAAAGGGGGAAAGAAAAGACCTTAAGGAAATTAGGAAGCAAAGATGATCTTGCAGATGTCTCCATGGGGAGAAAGTGAGAAGGAAGGTTCAGAATACACAAAAGCAAATGGACAATCTACAAATTTGAGACAGATGTTTCTATTCCTTGATCCTTGCTGACAACACCAGACATAGTTTCCTGTCTTGAGAAGAGGTCTACAATCATGCTGAATAGTTTATGACTAGTTAGACCAATCAATTCAGTTTCTACTAGTGCATCCAGATGTACATTCAACTGAACTCATTTCTAACCATCCACTATGTACCAGGTGCAACACTATGTCCTGGGGATGCAACACAGAATACAACGCACGTGGAATTGTGAGCACCAGTGGGGCAATAAGCAACAAACAGTGAACACTGTAAACACAATACATCCATATTCCTCGTGGCTGCTGTTTTTATTTCTTCTGGTTTTGTTTCTCATGGAGCCACCCCAGCCACCAATGTCTATCCTGGCCCTAATGGATGCTGGTTGAGGTATCATAGTTCTCATGGTTGTTGCATTGGTCTAATGTGTCTAATTAGTTTGGCAAAAAAGAAGAATAAGTTGCTGTGTCAGACATCCAAGGGGCTACCTTGTGGAAAAAACATTACATGTGGCTTATGGAGACACCCAACATAATTAGAGAAAACTTGTTAAAGCTCTCAGGAAGAGTTTGGTTTCTATAAACTTTCTAACAATTTCTGACAATATTCCACAGGTGCTTTGTGCTAAGTACTGTTTTAGGTGCTGGAGACACAGCTGCAACTATGATCCCCATCCTCACGGATGCTACGTTCTGGCAAAAATGAGATAGACAGTAAACATGTACATAACTTTATATAGCTTTATATAACATAACACAATGCAGTTTAAGTTAGTATAATATAATATAATATAATATAATATAATATAATATAATAACCATTAAAACTACTCAGTGGTAAACTAGCCATTTCTTAAAATGGTGATCTGCATATCTTGGAAGCATTTGAGATCATCACAGCGAGAGGTCTCTGGGAGTCCCAAGTTTGGAGTACCTACTTTCTTCTGATCAGATGGGGCCGCTTTCGGGGGACTGAGGCAATCCCTGCCCTCTCTGTTTGTATCTATTCCTGACTCAGTGAAATTCTTAACTGCACATGTAATCTCTGTTAGGTTAGGACACATGATTTCAATTTAATTTTTAATTTAATTGAAAAATTATCTTCACTGCATCTTTCTGTTTACATAAATAATATATGCTTCTTGTTAAAAGTTAAACATTGTAAAAATATAAAATGCAGGAAAGTGAAAGCCACTCAGGTTCCTAACAACTATGGAGAATGCTCAGAGTGAACAGTTTCAAGCACTGGGTACTTATCCAATTTTTTATATACTTATACTAATATGGGGATTATCCATATATTTTTAATGAGGTCATACTGTTTGGTGACTTAATCATTTTCATCTTTAATTTCTTCTTTGCCAATACAACTGATAAATGTATCTTCTTTTGAAGGGCTACACAGGCAATCCACTGCCTGGAAGTACTATAGTTTATTTAATCTGACTGGAAGTATGATAGTTTATTTAATCAAGTGATGGAGAGTTGGTTTGTTGCCTTTTTTCGTGACTATAAACCATACTTTGGAAAAAATCCTTGTACATCGATCTTTTCATGGCTCTATATTACTTCCAGAGTATAAATTCCTTGTATAGAATTTCTAGGTCAAATGGCATAAATATTTCAAATGCTAATATATTGTCAAATTGTTCTCTCAAAATGGTCTATTAATTTACATATCCTGTAACAGTATATGAAAGCCCTTTTCATATGAAAAGTTTATGAAAGTTTCTAAAGACTTTTATTAATACTTTTTAAAAAAATCCTATTTGCAGTGGCTACTGGACCAAGATGGTGGCATAGGAGGCTACTGAATTTCCCTCCTCTCATGGACACACTGAATATACACCTACACATGGAGCAATCTCCTCTGAGAGAAATCCAGGAACCAGATGAGTGAATTCTACATGTCAGGTGACAGAGAAAATGTCCACATTGAAACAGGTAGAAAAGGCTGAGACTCATGCCATAAATACCATCCCTGGCACAGCATATAACTGGGAGGGAACCCCTAAGTCCCAGCTTCTCTCTGAAGAGCAAAGGGTATGGGTCACATAGCTAGCACCCCAAATTTGAAGGCTTCCATTTGAGGGATGGGCCCCCAAATCACCTAGCTCCAAAAGCCAACAAGGCTCACATTCATGAGTCCCACAGGATTACAAAAAACACAGAAGCAGTCATTAAGGGATACAGGAGCGTTTGTGGCTATACACCTGGGCAAAGTGCAGAGGTAGCAGGCAAAGGTTCCCATCTCCCAGTTTCTCCCTGGATGGAATAAGAGTGCATGCGTTCCAGAGGGGCTGGCTTCTGATCAATGTGCATCTAAGTGCTAACTACAATCCTCCCCTTTGGGACACTGAAAAGTCTTGGCATACTCTCAACTACTGGGAGCCACTACAGAGCAAAAATGGCAGCTTGGACAATCACAAATGTTTGAGAGGTAACCAGGAGCTCAAACTGGGTGGGTTGACTGGACTCAACTATGCAAAACCAGTCTGTCAAGCCAGGGAGAGGTGGCTGTTTTAGCTAATATGCAGAAACAAACACAGAACATCTCAGAAAGGAAGAAATTGGGAACTGTGTTCCAAACAAAAAAAGATAAATCTCCAGAAACCAATCTTAATGAAACAGAGATAAGTGATTTATCCAATTGAAGGTTCAGAGTAATATTTATAAAGATGCTCACTGAGGTCAGGAAATCAATTTATAAACAAAGTGAGAATTTTAACAAAGATGTAGAAAATATTAAAAGGTATGAAAAAATCACAAAGCTGATGAATGTAATAAATGAGTTGGAAAATTTAATAGAGGCATTGAACAGCACACTAAATCAAGAGGAAGAAAAAAAAAATCAGTGAACCTGATAACAAGGCAGTGGAATTCATCCAATAAGAAGTACAAAAAGAAAACAAAAAGAATAAAAAAGAGTGAGATAGCTTAAGGGACTTATAGGACACCATTAAATGTACCAATATACATTACGGGGATCCCAGAAAGAGAAAAGAGAAAAATGGGCTGAAATTTACTCAGATAAATAATGACTGAAAACTTTTCTAACTTGAAAAAGGAAACAAACACCCAGATCCAGGAATCCCAGAAAGTGCCAAAGAAGATGAAGTTCCAAAGAAGAAGAAGTTTCCAAAGAAACTCATGCTGACACATATTATAATTAAACTGTCAAAAGCTAAAGACAAAGAGAGAATCTTAAAAGCAGCAAGAAAGAAGCAACTTGTTACATACGAGGGAAATACCACAATATTATCAACGGATTTTTCAGGAGAAACCTTGCAGGCCTGAAGGCAGTGGGGTGATACATTCAAAATGCTGTCACAGAAAAAACCCCTGCCACCTGAGGATACTCTACCTGAAAAAATCCTTCCATCATCACTAGACCAGCCTTTTAAGAAATGTTAAAGGGAGTTCTTCAATCTGAAGGGATGCTAATTAGTAACATAAAAATACAAGAGAGAATAAAACTCACTGGTTAAGGTAAATATGTAGTTGAATACAGAATACTCTAATCTTATAGTGGTGGTATATAATTACCTATAACTGTAGTATAAGGCTAAAAGCCAAAAGTATTAAAAATAACTACAACAATTTGTTAATAAATGCACAATATAAGAAGATGTAAACTGTGAAACAGAATAAAAGACCTGATACAAAAAATTTCCTAGAAGAGAACACAGGGAGTAAGTTCTTTGACATTGATCTCTCAGTTTTGACACAAAAAGCAAAGGCAATAAATGCAAAAATAAACAAGCAGGACTCCATCAAACTAAAAGCTTCTACACAGCAAAGGAAACATCAACAAAATGAAAAGAAAACTTGTGGCGTAGGAGATTTGCAAACCACATATCTGATAAATACCCAAAATGTATAAGGAACTCATACAACCCAAAAGCAAAAAAAAAAAAAAAACAAAAACAAAACAAACAACAGCAAGTAACCAAAAGATCTGAACAGACATTTCCCAAAGAAGACATACAGATGTACAACAGGTATGAAAAGGAGCTCAGAATCACTAATGATCAGAGAAATGCACATCAAAACCACAATGAACTATCACATCGCATCTGTTAGGATGTCTGTTATAAAAAAGATATGAGATGAAAAATGCTGGCAAGGATGTGGAGAAGATTAAGCCCTTGTACACTGTTGCTGGGAATGTAAAGTGGTACAGCTACTATGGAAAACAGTATGGAAGTTCCTCAAGAAATTAAAGTAGAACTACTACATGATCTAATAGGCTCACATTTGGGTATTATATCTAAAGGAGATAATCATTATCTCAAAGACGTATTTGTATTCCCACGTTCATTGCAGCATTATTCATAATAGCCAAAGAACGGAAACAACCTAAGTGCCCACTGATAGATGAATGGAAAAAGAAATTGTGGTATGTATATACAATGGAATATTATTCAGCTTTAAAAAAGAGAAAATCTTGCCTTTTGTGATAACATGGATGGACCTTGAGGAAATTATTCCAAGTAAAATATACTAAACAGAGAAAGACAAATACTGTCCAGCATCACTACAGGTGGAATCTAAAGAAAGTTGAATTCATAGAAACAGAGAATAGAATGGTGGTTGCCTGAGGCTGGGGTTTGGGAAAAATAGGGAGAGGTTGGTAAAAGAGTACAAACTTTCACTTATAGGATAAATAAAGCCTGAGACCCAAATGTATAGTTTTTAATAATGTAATGTAAATACTGTATTGTAAATGAAATTTGCTGAAAACTTAAAAAAAAGGTGAGATGACAGAAGTGTTAATTAACTTCATGGTGGAAATATTTTCACAAGGTATATGTATATCTCATCATCATGATGGACTCTTTAAATATATTATAATTTTATTTATCATTTATACCTCAACATTTTTTTACCTCATCGCCTTTATTTATTTATTAATAAATAATATTTATTTATTTATTTATTGTTTATTGATTTATTTTTGAGAGACAGAGAGAGAGAGCGCGCAGAGGAAGGACAAAGGGAGAGGGAGAGAGGCTTGATCTCAGGACCATGAGATCATGACCTGAGCCAAAATCAAGAGTTGGATGCCTAACCAAATAAGACACACAGGGGCCCCGCTGCCAATTTTATAGGAAAAAAAAATGCTTGAACTGTTGCTTTGATTGCATCTCTAATTATTAGTGTAGCATATTTATTAGGCATCTTCTTTTCCTATTCCTGAAATACCTTTTTATATCTTTGCCCGTTTTGACATCAGAGTATTTAGAAATTAGCTCTGTTTATCTGTCAGGTTGTCACATAAATACATTTTCGAATCTATGGAAAGAATTCCTGAAGTAAAAATGGACAAGAAAACTTGGAAGGAAAAGCAACTCTTTAGAAGAAAAGGTGAACAATACAAATTTTATCTTGGAAAAATATTTAATATAATTACCAATATGTGACAATTTTATTATATAGCAGCAAACGTGTCTAAATATTGAAACCTGATCACAAAAAATATTTATTGTAATAAAAGCCTAAATAGAACAGGACAGTATTATTCCAATTGAACCAAAAGATGTTTGAGTGAGTGTATACATGTAAGGGAGTGAGTCAGCAGGTGGGTGTGTTTGTATGTTTGTGTGTGATTGTTGGCCAGGGTGATGAAATCTGAAACTATATAAGGGTGATGGTTGCACACTCTAAATTTACTATGAATCACTGAATTGTACACTGGAAATGGGTTAGTTTTTTGATATGTAAACTATGCCTCAATAAAGTCATAAAAGGGAGAGCTAGGCAGTGCTCAATTATGCCCTGCAGATTAGAGTAGAATAGTGGTACTGATAAGGTAAGGACCCTTTTGACTTAGGGAAGGAGCCACAGAGGAGCAGCAGGTTTTTGGTGGAGGGTCAGAACCCACATAAACGTGTCCCTGATGGTAGTGGGAGTAAGGAAGCTGGCTTGATAAGGGGAGCGTGGAGGGTGGTGCTGGGTGGTAGTGAGTGCCCTGGCAGGGACCGAGATGAACCTGGAATGGGCAACATGCACTCAGATAATGGAAGCGTATAATGGAACAACTCAGCCAGTGAAGAGATCTAAGCCTGGGTATAACGACAAGAGTGGTTCTCACAAGAAAGAAGGTTGGCACAAGTGGGATCCATCAAGAAATTGCTAGAAATGCAAAATTCCAACTAAACATTTAAAAAATGTTACCTTGTTTAAAGCATATTTATATTTTAAAACTTAATGCTTCAGAGTTCCTAGAGACAAAGAGAACAAAAGCACTGGGCTCAGAATGAGGAGAAACTGAGGCTGGTCCCAGAGCCATAGGGAACCATGGAACCAGGAGGGTGGGGGATGAGGGCACCTGACTCAGAGAAGTTATCTACCCAAGGCCACCAAGTCATTCTGTGGCTCACCTAGAATATGAAACAAAGGCTTCTGCATCTTTGCATTTGCCTTCAGTTTGTAACTGGGGTTTGGTGAGAAGTAGATAAGATACCATATTTCATATTGTTTCATAAATAGTATGATGTAGAACAAGTAGCATCAGCAGTAGTTAAGTGTAAGTGTAATCTATACACTATTCTAGCATTATTGGTTCTCTTAGCATTTCTTACTCAACCCTGGTCTTCAACCCTTCTTTCCCTACCTTTCCTCTCACCAAAAATAAACAAGAAGTGGGACAAAAGAGAAAAAAGGGAAGGGAAAGAAAAAAGCAGAGATCAGAATTAGGTGAAGTGGGCAGGTGAAGGCAGTATACTAGGAATCAGGACACCTTGCTCTGTCCTTGACCAGGATGTGTGCTTGACTTACCTGGGCCTTTGGTTTCTCATTTGTGAATATTGTAAGGAAAAATGCAATAATCAAAGACCTACCAAAGGAACTCTTAGACTCTTAGATGGAGCCTACCCAACTCCACCTCAAGAGCAACTGTGTATACACATAGCAAGATTCTTGCTGAAGTTTACACAGAAATTACCTGGCTACGTTCAGCTCTTCTGAGTGACAGAAATGGAAAGTAATTACTCTGGAAACCTGGTCTCAATACACAGCCAAGGTCTTAATGTTCTCAGATTCTCTGGAATTTGCCTCTTCCCTTTTCTTGTTATTTCTTTTGTATCTCTTCAGGATGACATGGTGACAATTTTTAAAAACAATTTGTTTTGATCAGCATCAAGTCATCTGGTTAAGCCAAGCACCATTTTTACTTCAGAGTTAAACAATCACGCTCTAATTCTTAAATTGCTTCCCCACCCTGGGGAAGTTCATGTCCAAGTCTCTGACATGTAATTCTAAAACCATCTATCATGAAATATATTTGAGCTCAAGGAAGTTAGGGCAACTGCAGCTAGGGGAAAGGTCATTAATCCTGATGCCAGATTAATCTTCCCTAAACACCTTTTCTATCATGCCACCTGTCTCCTTAAGAGTCTGCTTAATTGAGAGGGCCCCTGATTGCCCATTAGACTAGGTCCCACTTCTCAATCTTGTCTCAGGCCCTGCCTGACTTTGACATGTCCAGCATGCTCCTTCCAGGAGCCGTCATTTAGGCAAGTCAGTTTCTCCGTGCTGCTCATAGTAAGGAGGCTCTGTGCATCTCACCTTGTAGGGCTTTGCTCAAATGTTGCCCATCTGCCTTCACTTCCCTGTCCACATCCTACCCTTCCATCACATATCAGTTCACAGCCCATACTGTTCAGTAAACATCTGCTTCCGTCTTCTTTTTCCCAACCTTTTCTTCCTCTGAATGTCTATAACACTAACAATTTATAGCACCCAATCTGCCACTGAATGAGATTACAGGTAAGCCTTCAGAGGGCAGAGACCCCCTCTTTCGTTCACTGCTACATCTCCAGGACCTACCCTAATGCAGTGTCCATGGAAGGTACTTGCTAAACAATTCCTGAATGAATGAATGATTACTTAGCATATGAGATGTGAGGAGGTAATGATTGTTAAACTACCATGCTATAACATACACTCATATGATTTTTTTCTGTCAAGCAGGTAAGTCTTTTCTTCCAACAGTGCTGGGACAGCTCAAAATGTTTCTGAAATTTCTCTTTGGGAACTGTTCTATATCATGGTCCTTTGAATTCCTGGGGGAGGAGTGTGTCGGGGGGAATCTCAGTGTATAGAGTGGATATGAATTCAGAGAGAGTGAAAAGTCACTTAGAATCAAACCTCAATAAACTGCCTAATCAAGCTAAGGAGAGCTATTTTGGATCAAAACCCAAGTAAGGATGCTGGTTCCTCCCTGTTCATCTTCCTTGCTCTCAAGGAGAAAGTAGTTCTAGGAATGCTTGAGAGATGACATCATGAGAATGAGTGTTTAACTTCTCTTTTTTTTTTTAAATTTTTTTTTTAACGTTTATTTATTTTTGAGACAGAGAGAGACAGAGCATGAACGGGGGAGGGTCACAGAGAGAAGGAGACACAGAATCTGAAACAGGCTCCAGGCTCTGAGCTGTCAGCACAGAGCCCGACGCGGGGCTCGAACCCACGGACTGTGAGATCATGACCTGAGCTGAAGTCGGACGCTTAATCGACTGAGCCACCCAGGCGCCCCGAGTGTTTAACTTCTCAACATGACTTTTTGAATGAATTAAAAATATCCCACATATGAATATTTCTTTTAAAGATGAACCTAGCAGGGCACCTGGGTGGCTCAGTCAGTTGGGCATCCGACTTCAGTTCAGGTCATGATCTCATGGTTTGTGGGTTCAAGTCCCATGTGGGGCTCTGTGCTGGGAGAGCCTGCTTTGGATTCTGTCTCTCTCTCTCTGCCTCTCCCCACTCATGCTCTGTATCTCTATCCTTCAGATATAAAAATTAAAAACATTAAAAAAAAAAGATGAACGTAGCAACTAAGCACATAGTAGGAACTAAATCAACACCCACTAATCTAATCTTATTAATGGCTGTAGTTTGGTTCTGTGCAAATATGAACTTGAAAACAAATTTGATGCTTTAAAAATACCAAGTTTCTACAGTAGAACAATAAAATAACGCAACAGTAGGAAACACAAGAAAATGCATGGCTACCTCTGGAGACGAAGGAAAGTGTGGGGAACTTTTAAATTACAATTCTCAGGGGGGTTTCAAATTACACTAAGAAGAAAAGGAATGTACTAGATGTTTCTGGAGTTCTTTATAATTGTATCTTTTTGGCTCCTAACAAAGAACCAGCAGTAGAGTCAGGATTATTTTGGACAAATTTCAAGAGATTAAAACAAAGGTTAAAAAAAAGAAGAAGAAGAATAGAGGTCAGTCTGTTTACCTAGTATGGACAGATGGTTGTATTTATGTAGTTAGACTAGTAATGCAGAAAGACTTCCAAAGTTCCATGAGGCACATTTGCCAAGAGAATGCCTCAGGTTGGCAGAAGGTAGAAACACTGTATTGGGTAAATATTTAGCAACATTGATGAATTTTTAACACTAATATCTCATTTGCAGTGGAATATGCTTTATGGTCTGAAATCTCTTTCCCCATTCTGTTTTATAAGTGATGATAAAAATCAAAACATAATCACCTGTCGAGGATGAATCCTGCACCTGTGAAACAATATTTCAAGCAAACCAGCTTCCTAATTACAATGGAGAGGGAACTGGCACAAGGAAGCACACTTTTCCCACCATTCCTGCAGTGGGCTGCAGGCTGTCAGATGAAGGGCTGGTTCAACCATGAAAAACTGCTAAAATCATCTTTTATTATTCCTCTCTGCACAACAAATAGCTTTGTCTGGGGCTCAATGATAGGCTCCAGACAAAATGAGAGGGCTCAGCTCTGAGGTATCTAATAGCAGCCCTAACTAAGGTAGAGACCAGAACACCAGGAGTGTCATGATCATATTCTACAGAATTCAGTGGCGAGTTGGCTAGTGGAGGGCACTAGTCTGAGCATGTTAAGGGGCATAGTAAAAAGAAACACGAACTCTGCTGTAAGGGGGTTTACAGTGCAGGGGAAGTACAGTACAGTACAGTACGAACTCTGCTGTAAGGGGGTTTACAGTGCAGGGGCAGTACAGTACAGTAAGGGGGAAGGTGGAAATCTACAAACACATGCAGACATTAGTAATACAGTCCCTTGGGCATGTGTGGCAAACTCCAAATGCAGGATGGGCAGTGATGCTTGGAGCTGAGCAAGGCAGCAGTGTTCATTGTGAGCTGGCATGTTCAGGACTCTGTAAAGGAGGTGAAGTAAGCCAGTAACAGAAGTTGAGACCTAGGTAATCCCAGGAATAAGTTGGTAGGGTATTTGAACTGGGGCAAGGGGATGAGTGGAAGTCACCTGGGCTTGAGTAGAGAGCTGAGGAGAGTAATGAGAACGGTCTCCGCAGGGCTTCGAATGCCAGAGTGTGTCATGGAGGGTGGGTTGGCAGTGGTAGGTTATGAGGGTTTGAACGTGGAGGGTCAGACATGCCAGGTGCTGTTTTGGGCAAAGCAACTTGGTGATCGTGTGCCAGACAGTCTGGATGGGGGACAGTGGGAAAGAAGGCAGCCTTCTGGGGAAAAAAACACTTTTTAAAAACAGTTGAGAAATGTAATTACAATAGACTAGGAAGGGGAAGGTGACAGAGAAAAAATCCGATGTTTTAGCAGCACAGCAAGGAACTGCTTTTAAAGGACACAAAGTCTGCAGGGCCAACTTCTCATCTTACAGCACGTTTCTTCAAAGGCAGTTTTAAGAGCATACTATACCCAGGCTTGGATGATGACTGTGAGGGGGCAACCATGCCTCACCCCAACTCCTAGATCCCTGCTCAGTCCGGCCCAGCCCTGCCCTAGGTGCTGCCAGAGCACAACAAGTTCCCCTTTGCTCTTCCATGTTCTCCTGTTATTACTGCAGACAGGAATGAGCCTGGTCAATTTGTATTTGAATTAAACAAACAAGAAGGTATACCAACCTGCCTGATTTATTCAACTGCATTAGAGGCTTAATATGGTTTTTGCCTGGGTTCTGGCCATACAGAAGGAATATAAAACACAGTCCTTCCCCTAAGAAGACTTGCATTTAGAATCTGGAGGTCCAGTGGACACACATCAGTTATTGAGTGTCACAAAATGGCATGTAATTCATGGCAATCTTATGTATTTTAGATCATAGGGGCTATAAGACGTTAGAGACGTTTAACATCTATGACCAGATAATTTTAAAAGGCATAAAGAGCTCCAAAATGAGCAGAGCAGCCTTGCTTAAAGAACTCTTGCTCTTCCCTTATTGAAAATAAGACTTTAAAACAGAGGAAGTGTTGGGCTCTGAGGAAGAGGGAAAGTATCTGAATTGATGTACAAAGAGTACAAGGAATGACCAACGCAATCACTGAGTCACCTTTAACTGCAATTTTCATCACAGCTAAAATCACAATTCAAGGGACAGATGAACAAGTTCAGCTCCCTGGGCTACCACTGAGCAGAGCATGAGCATCTAATATATTTTCAAAGGCCATGTACCGAATCCTCACTGCGTGCCAAGAACCACACCAAGCACTTCCTCTACATTTATCTCATGTAATCTCAAAGCAACTGTGAGGTAAGCACTATGTTAAAGATGAGGAAAATGAAGATGTGAGAGGTTAAAGAACTTGCCCAGGGTCACAAAACCAGGAAGTAAAGGAGCAACGCCTCCACCTGTCTCTAAGCCACCCTGTTTCTGTGCCTTCCCTTTCCAGTGGGGGTGGGACTGTGCCTACTGAAACAGCTCCCACTGCCCTTAAGCAGGGGATCTCTGCGGTTCCACAGTGTATGCTTCCAGAAGGGACATAGGCCCCATTTTGTCACTCATTCTCTGAAACATGGAAAATTTGACTTTTCAGGGGAAATCTACTTTCCACTATTACAATTTTGTAAGCCTAGCTAGCTGCAGGGATCTTGGTACTTTCAGATATACACCATTGGTAAGGGGTGTGTGTAATGGTAAGGGGGAGTCTGGGCAGAAAGTCAGCTTTGGCCTAGAGCAAGGGGTCTATGATTTTCTGACACAATCAGGGTTTCAAGTAAGTTGTAGCTTTGGTGTCTCTGTTTCTACACTAACATTTATTGAGACCTCATGCATGTGAGGCCCCATACTCAGTTCCTACACAAGTCACACGTCCTCCCATTTTACCTGCTTTCTTCCCGAATGTCTTAGGAAAGTGCTCCAGGAGTCCTTAGTTCTTTCTGCACAGAGAAAGCCTTCCATTCCTCCAAAAGCATTGTCTTGGCTCTACCTGACTTCAGGTCTGACATCCGAGGTTCCTCTCTGTGGTCCTTAAACCAGCTGACAACAGACAGTGGTTGATGCAACTCTGAGGGCTGACTGTCAATGCAGTGAGCCCCCCGACAGGGGGTGTCCACAGATTGACCATGCTGGGCCCTGGGCCTGAATGCTGAGTCATGGGGGAGTGGTTTGCCTGCTTTTCCTCAAGGAGGGAAAGCACTGGCACTGGATACTTGTGCTTTTGCTTTGCCATGGTTGGGATAAGCATTCCTACTGCCTAGCCTTGTAAGCTTCTCTATTTTCTTTTAAAGCTTATTTATTTATTTTGAGAGATAAAGAGCAGGGAAGAGGCAGAGAGAGAAGGAGAGAGAGAATTCCAAGCAGGCTTTGCACTGCCAGCACAAAGACTGATGTGGGGCTCGAACCTACAAACTGTGAGATCATGACCTGAGGCGAAATCAAGAGTCAGATGCTTAACCAACTGAGTCACCTAGGTGCCCCTTATAAGCTTCTCTATTAAAGTACAAGGTTCCTCATTCATAACTCTCTTAAATTACCTTAGATAAGGATTTCTAGCTTGACACTCCAGCATCTGGCAGGGTTTCTGCTCTGTTCCTTTCTTTTCTGCAGCCATGAAAGTGCCCTGAAGAGCTGGTCTCTATCAGACAAACTCCCTGCAGGCATGGCCTTCATGAACAAAGACAAGTCAGCCTTCAACAGAGACACACCTGCAGATGGAGACCTACCCGATCTGGCCCTAGGTGCACAGGCGCAGCCTGCGCAGCATTACCAAAGCAGGGCCAGGGTTCCTTAAGAACAAAACCAAAAATCTGGAAAAATTAGTTCCAGCACTGCCAGTGCAAATGGGCAGCCTACATGTCCATGTGACCCAGCCCCTGCAGGTGTGACTGTGTAAAAAAGATAGGTGTCAATTGGTTTGTTCGACAGCTAAGAGCCAAAGGCAGAGCAGTGTCTGAAGTACCACTGCCAGAGTGATCACTGGGCTTGCCTCAAGTCCTCGGTTGGGCTTTCCTGTGTCCCCACTGCCTGGGCACACTCTTCCTTCCTTCCTCTCCATCTAGTGTGCTCCTTCTCTTCCTCCTCAGCTCTCACCTCCTACAGGTCCATGGCTTTTTCCTGCATCTTACACAGTATGTGGCTTTGAGTATGTATCTACCAAGAGTGTTTTGTGAAAACATCTTTGTGTGTGTCACACACACACACACACACACACACAACTTAGAAAAGCCATCTCCATTTCAGCAGTTTCTCCTCAAACATTTCAGTATAAGAATTTACATTGTCAATGTGTAGTTTTCAGGATTTCTTGACAAGGAAATGCCTAAAAATTTTTGCTTTTTTAGTTAAACTCAGTACTACCTTTAAATTAACATATTACATTTAATCATCAGGAAAAAACATTTAAAACAGTAGAGCCCCTCCTAAGGGACCATCTTGAATTTAGTGATGACAAAGGAGGCACTGAGGAAAATTCTTACTGGACTCGGACTGATGAAATGGTGGAATGAATTAGGGACTCTACTGGTAGCTAACTTCACATGTTCAGCAATGATGGTGTTAAGGATCTTAAGTCATTTCCAATTCTGGTTGCTACAGAAAAACATGTTGATTCATGACTCCCAGAACTTGGAATTTAAATAGGCTTTGGGGGAAAGAAAAAGATGACAATGAATCTCTAAGACATAATTGACCACATATGGTTAGGGCAATAGGCACTTATTGCAAAACTTAACTGTATTTCCTATGTAAAAGCTCTTTTTGTTATTTTTTTGTCTCAACTTCTACCTTCATGATCAAAAGAAGGAAAATAGTAGGAAAGAAAAGGTGTTTTTGGTTTGTGTGTATAGCGTGTATGTGTTGAAGAGAGACCCATCCCGGAGAACTTGGTCCTTCCCAATAAAGGATATATTGCAGTTGTGTTCTATGCTAACTCCAAGTCTGAAATTCCTATTATGCTATGTTCATCAGGAACTACAAAATAACTT
This sequence comes from Panthera uncia, assembly GCF_023721935.1. NCBI lineage: Eukaryota > Metazoa > Chordata > Mammalia > Carnivora > Felidae > Panthera > Panthera uncia. The sequence continues at coordinate 58,779,605 of NW_026057578.1, read as the reverse complement.
TCTAAAAACTGAGATAAAAATTCACTATTTTAACCATTTAAAAATACATAGTTCAGTTTATGTTATTCGCAAAGTTGTGCAACTACCATCCACATCTAATTCCAGAACATTTCTGTCATGTCAAAAAGAAACTTTGTACCTTCCAATTCCACTCTCCTCCCACCCCTGGCAACCACTATCTCTCTACTTGTTGTCTTGATGGATTTACCTACTCTGGACATTTCAAAGAAATGGAATCATACAATATGTGGCCTTTTGTGCCTGGCTTCTTTTACTTAGCATAATGTTTTCAAGGTTCAACCATGCTGTAGCATGTATTGGTATTTCATCCCTATTTATGGCTAACTAATACTTCATTATAGCACAATTTGTTTATATACTCATCAGTTGATAAATATTTGGGTTGTCTCAACTTTTTGGCTATTATGGATAATGCTGCTACTAATATTCACGTAACAAGTTTGGTGTGAACATATGCATTTAATTCTCTTGGGTATGTACTTCAGAATGGAAGTGCTGTGTCATACGGTGACTCTATGCTTAACTTTTTGAGGAACTGCCAACTGTTTTCCATAGCCCCTGCACCATTTTACATTCACACTGGCAACATACGAGGGTTCCAATTTCTACACATCATTACCAATACTTTGTTCATTTTAGCCATCCTCGTGGTATGAAGTGGAAGCTCATAGTTTTGATCTCTATTTTTCTAATAACTAATGGCAAACATCCTTTCATGTGCATCTTGGCCATTTGTGTATCTTCTTTAAAGAGATGTCTATTCAAATCCTTTGCCCCTTTTTTGAGTTGAGTTTTTTTTTTTTTTTTTTTTTTTTGTTTTTTAAAAAATTACTTCTTTTTTGATTTTTGTTTTTTTTTTTTTTTTTATTGTTGAGTTTTAAAAAAATACATCCTGGATAATAAACCCTTACTAGATACATGATTTGCAAATATTTTCTTCCATTCTGTGGGTGATCTTTCTACTTTCTTGATAACATTCTTTGAAGCACAAAAGTTTTAAATTTTGATGAGCTCTAACTCAGCTATTTTTCCTTTTGTTGCTTGTGCTTTTCATGTTATATTTAAGAAAAATAAGTTTAACCCAACAACATAAATATTTATCTTATATTTTCTTCTAATATTTTTATACTTTTGCCTCTAAAATTTAGGTTATTAATCCATCTTGAGTTAATTTTTATATATGGTGTGAGGTAAAGGTCTGACTTCATTCTTTTGCATGTGGATATCTGGTTGTCCCAGTAATAACTGTTGACAAGATTCTTCTTTTCCCATTGAATTGACTTGATATCCTTATCAAAGATCATCTGACCATAAAATCATGGGTTTAACTTTGGACTCTCAGTTCTATTTCATTGGCCTATACCTCTACCCTTATGCCAATACTATACTTTGCTGCTTTGTAGTAAGTTCTGAAATCAAAAAGTATGAGTACTTCAATTTTGTTCTTTTCAAGAATTTTTTTGGGCTTTGGAGGTCTCTTGAATTTCCATATGAATTTTCAGATCAGCTTGTCCACTTTGGAAAAAAAGGTGATTGGAATTTTGATAGAGATTGCACTGAATCTGTAGGTTAATTTGGGCAGTACTGCCATCTTTTTGCTAATATTGCTAACAATATTAGCTAACAATTGCTAATATTGCTAACAATATTAATTCTTCCAATCCATGAACACCGAATGTCTTTACATTTATTTAGGCTTGAATTTCTTTCAACATTGTTTTGTAGTTTGTAGTGTATAAGTACTGCACTTCTTTAATTAATTTTATTTTTTTTATATTAAATATAATTTATTGTCAAATTGGTTTGCATACAACACCCAGTGCTCATCCCAATAGGTGCCCTCCTCAATGCCCCTCACCCACTTTCCCCTCTCCCCCACCCCTCATCAACAGTTTGTTCTCAGTATTTAAGAGTCTTTTATGGTTTGCCTCCCTCTCAACTTTTTTTTTCCCCACCTTCCCCTCCCCCATGGTCTTCTGTTAAGCTTCTCAGGATCCACATAGGAGTGAAAACATATGGTATCTGTTTTTCTCTGCCTGGCTTATTTCACTTAGCATAACACCTTCCAGTTCCATCCACATTGCTACAAATGGCCAGATTTCATTCTTTCTCATTGTTAAGTAGTATTCCATTGTATATATAAACCACATCTTCTTTATCCATTTGTCAGTTGATGGACATTTAGGCTCTTTCCATAATTTGGCTATTGCTGAAAGTGCTGCTATAAACATTGGGATACAAGTGTCCCTATGCATCAGCACACCTGTATCCCTTGGGTAAATTCCTAGCATCCAGATGGCCAACAGACACATGAAAAGATGCTCAACATCACTCCTCATCAGGGAAATACAAATCAAAACCACACTGAGATACCACCTCACGCTGGTCAGAGTGGCTAAAATGAACAAATTAGGAGACTATAGATGCTAGAGAGGATGTGGAGAAATGGGAACCCTCTTGCACTGTTGGTGGGAATGCAAACTGGTGCAGCCGCTCTAGAAAACAGTGTGGAGGTTCCTCAAAAAATTAAAAAGAGATCTACCCTAATTAATTTTATTTCTAAGTATTTTATTCTTTTGATGCTATTGTAAACAGATTTTTAAAAATTTCATTTTCAGATTGTTCGTTGTTAGTATATAGCAATACTTATTTTAGTATATTAATCTTGTATCCTGCAACTTTGTTGACCTATTTGTTAATTATAATAGTTTTGTGTATGAGTTGCCAAGGGGGGTTATTTAGAGATTGATATATAGAAAATGATGTTATCAGTGAATAGAGATAGTTTTTCTTCTTCCTTTCCAATTTAGATGCATTTTTTTCTTGCCTAACTGCCCACATAGTACTTCCAATACAATGTTCAATAGGAGCCATGAGTGCATACATCTTGTCTAGTTCTTAATCTTAATGTGATGTTAGCTGTGGGTTTCCCATAGATATCCCTTTTTAGATTGAAGAAGTTTGTCTCTATTCCTAGTTTGTTGGGAGCATTTTTAATCATGAAAAGGTGCTGGATTTTATCAAATGCTTTTTCTTTACCTATTGAGATAATTATGTGGTTTTATCACTTATTCTACAGTTATTGTATATTATTTTATATATTGAACGAACTTTGAAATTGTTTAGAATAAATCCCTAAAAAATAATTCTTAGAACAACAGGAAGATCATCAATATGCATTTAAAATCATATGCTAGTGTGGTGATTCACAGTTTTCATCGTATTTACACACACACACACACACACAAACCTGGAAACTAACCACACAGTTATTATTATTATTATTATTATTATTATTTTTATTAATCTTCATTCTACAAGTGAAGAAACTGAAGCTCAGAAATTTTCCCAAGGATAACACTGGCAAATGGTTAAGCCAGGTCCAGGCTTCAGGCCTTTTCATTTCCAGTCTATATATTCAGCCACACATACATAGAAAGTTTCTTTTAATTATACTGAAAAGACTGCCACAGCATCATTATAAGAAAAGGTAGGATGAGCATGTTATGGTCATCCGTTCATACTCCATTTCTATGGGTCATTCCTATCACTGTAATAACAGCAAAACGTATCTCCCATCTCCAAACACTCTTCCTTAATCTCACACACCTGAGCAACGGTTCCATTTTCTCCTCCCTTTTACAGCCAAACTCCTTGGAGGAGCTATCTATACTCTGTCTCCACTTTCTCCCCTTAATCTCCCAATTCCAGCCACACTGAGCTGGCACCGTGCTGGCATTCTCAGTGCGGATTCTCAGTCTCCATCTAACTGGACCTCTCAGCACTCTTTCAGTTGATAATTCTCTCCTTTGTGAATCACTCTCCACCTGGTCACTGAATCACTTTTTCTTAGTTCTCCTTCTTCCCCAATAGGCACTCCCTCCCAGTTTCCCTTGCAAGAGGATTGTGCAAGCCAGGGCTCAGGTCTTCAATCACTTCTCTTTCCCAAGTATACTTATTTCTAGGTGATCTCATCCTGGCCCAATTTATCCTGCTAACCTATCTCTTTATCCTGAATTCTAAACTTGTAGATCGAACTGCTTCCCATTTACCTCCACTTGGATATCAGAATAGCACCTCAATTTAATACATTTAAAACTGACTGCAGGCCTTCTTTCCCCACACCCTTCCCCATCTTGGTTAGTGGCAACTTCATTCTTCCACTTGCTCAGATCAAAACCTTACAGTCATTTTGACCCTTCTTCTCCCACACTGAACATTTAGTCTATTAGCAAATCCTGTCAGCTCAACCTTCAATTTGTATCTGGAATCTAATCACTTGTACCATCCACTGCCACCATCCTGGTATACGCCACTCTCATTTCTTATTTCAATTTTACTAAGGTTTCTTGCTCCCATCCTTGTCCCCTGACAAGTCTCTTCTCCATACATCAGCCAGAGGGATGTTTTAGGCGAATGTGCCTAAACACATTCTTCAGTTATACTTCAGGAACAAATCAGAGTGATCTTTAAAAAAAAAAACACACACAAAACCAATCCTGTAACTCCTGTGATGAAAACCTTCCAATTACTGCCTATCTCATAGAGAATAAACCCAAGGTCCTTATAATAACCTATAACATCCTATATGATCTGGCCTCTGGTTATCTCTAATTTCCATTATTGTCTCCCTACTTATTCTACTCTAGCTACAATGGCCTTCTTGCTGTTTCTTCAAATCAGCTCCTGCCTCAGGGCCTTTGCACTTGCTGTAATCTTAGCCTTCCCACCCTACTCCATGATAGCAATACTATTTATTCCCTCATTTGTTAGGTCTCTGCTCCATGGTCACTTCCACAGAGAGGGCTCCTTGCCTGCCCTATCTTAAATAACACTTGCCCCACTGCTCCCTGTCCTCTCACCCTGCCTTCTCCTTCTTAGCTCTTATGGCCTACCTGACATTTATATATTTTCGGATGTTCTTGCCTCCATCTAGTGATATGTAAATTTCTTAAGAACAAAGAATTGTCTCTTTTTAGTTCACTGCTCTATTGTGGAGTAGCTGTCAGTAAACAATGACCTCCAGACCAAAGTGACTGATCTATTACCTGTTTTTTATAAATGAAGTTTTACTGGGACATGCCTGTACCCATGCATTCATTATGTCTGTACAGCTGCTTTTGTGCTATAAAGGCACAACCGAGTAGCTGCCAGAGGCTATACGACCCACAAAACCTAAAATATTTACCACCTTTATGGCCCTTTATGGAAAAAGTTTGTTGACTCCTATTTTGAGAAGTCTGTGCTGGCATATGGTAGAGGCACTGAACACACTTGTTCAATGAATGAATGAATGAATGAATGAATGGAAAAAAGAAGGAAAGAAGTGGGGTTAAGTAGTGCCCTTTGCATTAACCAAGTACAGCAAAATATAGATAGTGATTTGAACTTAATAAAATCCAAATATATACAAAAGATATTTTCTAACTCTGTTTCCTGTAAATTGGGAATATAAACTATTTTCTCTGATGTAATGTGAGAGAAGTGCTAAGGTGGATACTGCGGGCCTGGGTGACATTTAAGCCCAGGTAGGGCTTTATTATCTGTATGACTTCAGTCCAAACAAATAGGTACACACCAAAAACTATGGCTTCAGAAACCTGGAAGGAAAGGTTTTTTTCTTCATTTCCTTCTTTATTTTGGCCAATGTTTTGATTTTCCATTTTCCCTTGGGCCTCAAGACAGTTGTCTTTTGGATTTAGGGTTCTCACACCCTAATACCTGTACACAGAGTGCACTTGAAAGGCTTAAAGTAGATGTTACCAAAAGCCTTGTAGCTCAAACATCTATAAATGCTAATGGTGAACATTATATATATTTTTTTAACGTTTATTTTTGAGAAGAGAGAGACAGAGCATGAGCGGGGGAGGAGAGAGAAAGAGGGAGACACAGAATCTGAAACAGGCTCCAGGCTCTGAGCTGTCAGCACACAGCCCGATGTGGGGCTCGAACTCACGGACCGTGAGATCATGACCTGAGCTGAAGTCGGACGCTTAACTTACTGAGCCACCCAGGCGCCCCTTAGTAGTGAACATTATAAAATAAAGAAACAGGATTCCAGGCTTATGATGTTATTTTTTTTTAAGGCCCAATTCTGCCAGCATGAGAAAGAGGAAGACACAGAACCCAAAAAGGAAAGGTCAGTGTTAGAATTTTAAAAGACAGTACAAAGCCCCCACTGAACACTTAGGGGACACACTGCCCGAGCTGTGACCTTTGTTGTCGCTGTAGGACAAGGGACCTATAGTGACCCTGCAAATGTTTTCATGGTAATCCATTTGAAAGTACTCCTGAAACTTTTTAAAACCTTGACCTGCAACACTGGTTCTCAAAAGATCCAGCTTGAAAAGCATTTGCTTATTTCCTTCTGTGTTTTGCTTTTTTTTGTAACATCAAGGGCTCAGGCCTCTACCAGCATTTGACCATTTAAACCGGTAGTTAGATTTATGGACTACAATACTCCTGCCCCTATACACACACTAACACACACACACACACACACACACACACACACACACAGAGTACTCATGGCAAATTCAGAGACAAGACTTCTGAAGATAAAATTAGTGCTACAAAGCCCCATAACAAGACTCAAATACTTTAAACTAATGACATTTATATATCCAGCAGCAAAAAAAGACACAAATGCTTATTTTGGCCTGTGGGTGCATGGAGGATCTGTTTTCTTAAGTTTGGATGTTTTCCAGACAAATCATTCCAACATCCAAAAGTTTGTTTTGCCGTATTGTTTTAGACAAATTTCTAGGGTGTTTTTTTAGGGAGCTTAATAGGGTAAAAAGACAGTGAATGGCTGCTTGGAACCTTGAACCCAGGTTGGCTAGCTTGTCTCTTGGTATCTCTTTTTGCAGATGACAGTGGAAGATAAAATCTGTCATTCACAGAAGGAAAGTAGACAATGAGCAGAGATTTAAATGAGAAAATGCACATAATGACCCAATTTCAAAATGGCAATAAAGCTTTTGCTCTCAGAGTTTGATAATTGCCATGTATTACCAACTCTCACCTCCCAAATATTTTTTAATATTCCCCTCCAAACTTGAGGGATAGAAATCCCTTCCACCCTTGGACCTAACCATGGAGATTCTAAAAAGCAATGGAAGAAGGAGGGTGTTCTGTGTGTTCTGAGAGGGCCTGTATGCTGTCAGAGTCTAGGGACTCTGGGTAGACAATGCAAAAGGGGAGGGTATTGATTAAAACTCTGTAGTTTTTGTGCCAGTAGCTATGCTGCTGCCCTTTGTGACAGAACTCACCCTATCTCAGGATGTACAACTCAGGCCTCTTTCAAGGGCACTTGGCATCTACTGGTGAATGACACCATGTGACAGCAAAGGATTAAGGAGCCTAACAGGATTACGATGTCCTAAAGACTAAGGCAAGTTTGGTCACTGACAAAACATGTATTCTTTTCTCAACCAAACATCTTTGTAATAAATCACTTAGCCTGACTGTCCTTCTAGAATCCAGGCACACTTTGTGATGTAGATGCTGCCATTTTTAGAAATTTCGAGAAAAAGGACAGAATGATCAAAAGACCACCCTGCAAATATAAAGCCAGCTTCTTTTCTAAGATAATCTATTCTTGCTCTGATAGGTCAAGACAGGGCCCTCATGGAAAGGGAAAGTTATTCAAGAGGCTCTTCAAAGCAACAAATCAACACTCTCTTTTGAGCACTTACAATGTGCTAAGCACAGACAGTGTACTTCATCGATCATATGCCATCCTTTGCAAATACTTTTGGAAGCTACATTAACATTGAAAGTCTACTTTTTAGGCATATCCAGGCACTCCTCAATGGTTCTCAAAGAAAACACTCAACGTAGCCTCCACAGATGGCTTTTTGAGAAGTGTGGATTTGTTGCAGCAGCTACTCTGGCCTCAATGATTAGCAAGGGGTTTATTTAAGCGTCAGGCCCCTCAGGGAAACTGAGGTAGCCCTGAGAAATCTGGAGGCAGTACCTGTTGATCACAACCAGGCCCACACAGCCCAAACTTTCCAGAACTTTGTCCTCTTGGACACTTCCCTGCCTAGAAGCAAGATGTGGATGAGCTCCAGTCTGTAGCACCTTTCAGAGGGTCTGAGTTGTGTGTGTGTGTGTGTGTGTGTGTGTGTGTGTGTGTGTAGTAATATTCTGTCAAACCTCTGCAAGTTGCAAATCTGACAGAATTCAGGAGGTCACACCAAGGGCCCACAGAATAGAGACGACAGGCACAAGGCCTGGGACTTACATCTCTACAGGGGCCAGGAACAGACTCTGAGCAGAGGAAGGACCAAAGGCAAATGGGCTGGCAAACAAAACTGTGTATTAAGATTTTATGCTAGTACATACTGTATATTAGTATGATATTAGAGTAATATAATGCTTTATATAATATTAAGATACTCTGCTTCTCAACTTCAAAATCACAGGCTGTTGGCACGTGGGGAACGAGCTTTATCTACATGGCATTAAATACAAGAGCAGTTTTCTTTCAGTGAATATGTGGACTTCAATTTTCTGAGCCACTTTTCATTTCAGGATCTGAAGAATATGCCAAATGTAATTGTACTGTCCTAAAATTTAGTCCATATCCTTTCAATTACCTTCAGAGGCTGTTTCTGTCATGAGGTCATTCTAAGTTATTAGAGTTTAAAAATTCATAATGACCCTATAAGACGGATGTATTAGTTTTCCTCTTTGCAAATATGTTTCTGATACTCTTTTGCATGTTTTCTTACTCTTCTGAAATTATCTACTGAGGAAATTCTAACTGTAGTTTCTTAAACTGTTTGTATCTTATTTACTGTTTGTGCACAGAGGTGATGTTGGGACCCTCTGAGGTTTTATTCACTTCATCCCTGCTTGTGTCCTGGCAGCCAAGAGGACACAGGGTAGGGAGAGGAAGAAGAATGAGTTAGTGTTACTGCAGGTCAGCTTGAACTGGTTTGTCTGTTCCTAATCAAACCCCGGCTAAGTCATTCCAAGTTCTAATCTATGTGGACCTGTATAACAGGAAGAGAGTAAAACAGAGAACAGAGAATTACAGTAATGGAGTCTTCAAGTAATGAAATTATATATCACTACCTTAGTGCCACACTCACATTAAGCGGCCATTTCTAAATCTAAAATAATAGCGCAGAGGTGGATTCTACCTGCCTTTAAAAGGACAGAGCTAGTTCAAAAATTATATCCAAATCTCTAACAATTACCTGTAAAGGTTACAACTGCTAAAGATAGGAAGACTAGCTTAAAAAGAATAAAACTTTACTCTCTCCTTATTCTTTTTCTCTCTTTACAACTGAATCTTATCAGAAGTTCTATAAGGGCAATAAAAAAGGGACATTTTATTTAACTTCAGGTTTCTGGTAGATACTTAAAATAAAAGTTCTAAAAAATATCATAGATGAAAGCTTTCTCTGCTGTAGCTTCTTCCATTGAATATGTGGAACTCTTTAGAAAACTTCTAACTATTTCCATACACTCCAGAAATTCTGGGAGTTGGAGTCAGTATAAACTTTTAAGGAGTTATTTAAGAACTTGAGTTCACCTACTGCAACTCCTGTGTTGTACATATTCTCTGCACTCCATCCACACATATTTGTTAAGGACCTACTCTGAGCCTGCTCTGAAACTTTATATTCACCTAACAATGTCTGGTATGTGAAGCAGACAAACAGCATTGGAGGCAAAGAGTGTGGATCCTATAATCTGACTGTTGGAGTTTGAATATAAGCAAGCTCTGCCAATTTTTGGAAGGTTATTTAACCTCCAGGTCCTGTTTCCTCATCTATAAATGGGAAATGATAATAGTACTTGACTCATGGGGTCAGTGGGAGGCTCAAATGAGATGTTAGCACCAAAGCTGCCACCAGCACACTAGCTCCTTGTATGACTTTAAATATTAGTTGTAGCCACTGAAATTATTATCAAAGTAGTCATAAAGTGAAGGATATAATATTGGATAATATTCAGGTATATAATGTTTCATCTTCAAAATGACAAATGTTTAAAAATCAAAATCATGATTTCCCACATTCTCTAAAAAAAATTTTTTTAATGTTTATTTATTAAGAGAGAGAGAGACAGAATGTGAGTGGGGGAGGCACAGACAGAGAAGGAGACACAGAATCCAAAGCAGGCTCCAGGCTTTGAGCTGTCAGCACAGAGCCCGACATGGGGCTCGAACTCACAGACCACGTGATCATGACCTGAGCTGAAGTCAGAAGCTTAACCGACTGAGCCACCCAGGCGCCCCCCCCACACTCTTTTTAAAAAATGCTTATTTATTTTGAGAGAGAGAGAGAGTGGAGAAGGGGCAAAGAGAGAGTGAGAGAGAGAATCCCAAGCAGGCTGCAAACTCAGCACGGAGCCAGATGCGAAGCTGGATCTCATGAACCATGAATCATGACCCAAGCTGAAATCAAGAGTTGTACACTTAACTGACTGAGCCACCCAGGTGCCCTGAGAGTTCTCATATTCTGTTGCTTGGTCTTATATGATAGAAACATGTCAGTCAGCAACGTGGTAAGGAATCAGGCAGGTAAGTACCTTTGCTTTGACTCTGCCCAGGAGTCAGGGGTGTGGGAGTCAGTAAATAGAACTGACCGTGGAAAGCATTTGTGGTTTTTATGTCATAGTGCTATAAAGTAAGATAGTAAAAATATAAACGATAACTTCAAATTAATCCTTTTATGCCAAGTTGCTGTAAAATATTTAGAGGATTCAGGCTGGTTTTAGTGATAGATTCAATGTGCCATGGAGCTTTGTCCTTTACCGTGCTTTTAGTGCCAATGGCTGGATTCCCACCACACCATCTGTTCCTGACACTTGGTCTCATTAGCACGACTATTTTTATTGATACACATAGCAATGCTTCTCATACCATCTTAGCTAAGCATTATTTATTGTATCTATATATACAACAATATTAACACAGTCAAGCATCAGGATCGGGACTGGAGGGCATCATTAAAATCAGCCAGTGTTCAGTGAGAGATTTAATGATGGATTTAATAGTATTAAATGGGAAAAAATGCCCTTGGCCTTTACATTCTCATTTAAAAACATATAAAAGAGCAGTAATTCAGGCAGTTATACTTCTCTCAAAGATTTTGCTCTAAATCACAGATGGCAATGGGAGGCCATGGCTGAATGCTGGCTAACACCCACTCACTCTGACCACAGCTAGAAGTGCCTCATTGGGTCATAATTAGCAAACTGCTGCAAACTCAACTCTTTAAATCAGAGGTCAGTGAGTGCCAGGCTAAAGCACAGAGAGTAGAAAACACACAAAAATGATGATGTAGGTATCCTCTGGAGGCTGTCTTCTCTGTCTAGCTGCAACTCCCACCTCGTTGGGTACCACACCTGCACTCAGGCACTGTAAAGTGGTATACTTTGCTTTCTAAGAAAGCCTCAGGGTTTGGCTCTTTGGTTTATAGGGATTCAAAGCAACATGCTATCCCCAGTCAGCTCCTGTCCACTCCTCACTCCTTGCCACAGACAGGTCATAAATTTCTGTCTTGGGAACACATCATCTAGCCAATAAATTATTAGTTCCCTATGATGTATATCCTGGAGAGCTTTGATCAGGGTCTGCTGGTCTGAAAGTCTAAACATTTCTGACTAAAGAGCATTAGGCTGGGTTTCAACTTTTGATGGAGATAGTTTTGGCAGAGTAGAAAAAAAACCACCCTGGATTTCACTCAGAGGCTTGTCTTTGAGTTTGCTGGGTTATGTAGCAACTCTGTGATTTAGGGCTAGCCATTCTCTGAGTCTGTTCTCTCATCTGTAAAATGCCTCCCAGAGCTGATATGATACTTCTCATCATTGCTAAGGACTCGGGCCACTGGTACTTCTTTTCTAGGGACCCAAGTAATCAGGTACATGTGACCAGAATGACAATAGGGCTCTCAGAATTTCCATCTTTCCCTCTGGATACCAGTGGGATTAACATGCAATGAATGGCGGCCATGCTTCTTCTTGCCTCCAACATTAAGAGAGACTTTTTCATTTTGGAAATGTTGAAAATCAGCACTGAGAATGGGTTGTGTCGGAGAAGCTGATGGAGGTACTGCCCAAGGATTCAGGCTGCTTCCAAGGGTAAGTTACAGTGCTGAGTCCTTCCCACACTTTTTAAAGTCTTGTCAGGAAAATAAACATCAGTGGCAGAAGCGCAAGCTCTGCAAATTAAAATATAGCTACAAAATTATCTTCTTTGCATTTTAAAGCAAATTACAGAATCATTCAACTAATTTCAACAATGAAAGGAATGTAGATCCAGTCAAAATTACACATGCATGGACGCTGGTGACGATACCTAAAATTAGATTCTTGGTGGCAGTTCCTGCAAAAAATAAATGTGAAGTGATTGCTCATCAGAAAATACATACGTTCCTATGTGAAACTCTCTTGCCCATGATAAATTCTTCCAACAAAATGACTACTCAAGCATTCAGCAACCTGCTTTAGAAAATACTGCAAGCTAATGTTTCTTGTCCAAAAATGTACATACAGCACAGATAAGGGAACAAATGGGACAGCAACATCAGATTCATGAACTGTCTGAAAAGCCTTATACAGTAAGTGAAGTGCCACAAGAACTGCCTGAAACAAGACTAAGAAGCAGGTAACTGAGGTAACCACAGTGTCTACCTGTAGCACACATAACAAAACAACTGAAAACTTAATAAAAACCACCATGTGCTTTTCAGTATCTAAACACAATCGGACTAATGTTTTGGAATTTTTGAATGAAATGCACTAAATAGAATCTTCTGTGAATGAATGAGAGATCTAAGATTTGCTTCTCCCTGGTAAGAAGTGAGATATATTCATGCATCTGAGGATAAAATATTTCCTTCACTGAGCACTATCTGTTTTTACAATTTTATTATCAATCTCCACTAAGTGGCCACCACAAATTCTATAGTGGTTTTCAACCACGGTCAGTGTCGGGAGACAATTTTTGGTTGTCACAAGTGAGAGGATGTTACTAGCATCTAGTGGGTAGAGGACTGCTAAACACTCTCCGATGCACAGTCCCCCACAAAACAGAAGTATCGGTGCAAAATGTCAATAGTGCTAAGTCTGAGAAACCATGATCAACATGCAATTCAGCAACTCTACTCGTAGGTACTTACTCAAGATAAATGAAAACATATGTCCATGAATGAACAGCCAGATGAAGAGACACATAGGATGAGGTCCGTAAAATTCTGAGCATAGGAGCTCCTGTCCCCATGGAGTTTGGGGTGTGCTACTCTCCCAGCACATGGATGAGTTCCTGTTCACCAACCTGGATGCTCTCTGAACCCCATCCTTTTGGCTTTTTTTGGAGGCATCATTGCATAGGAATGATTGATTAATTCACTGGCTGCTGGTGATTGCTTCAATCTTCTCCCCTCCCTGGTAGTCAGGAGGTAAGGCTGAAAGTTCCAACCCTCTAATCATATAGCTGTTTCTCCTGGCAACTAGACTTCATCCTTAGTAATCTAGGGACTTTCCAAAAATCACCTCATTAACATACACAGATGTGGTTGAAAGAGATTTGTTATGAATAAAAGAGAAACCTTTATCTCTCTTATCATTTAGGAAATTCCAAGGATTTTTGAAGCTTTGTGCCAGGAATCGGGATGAAGACCAAATACAATAAAACCTTGGTTTGCGAGCATAATTCACAACATGCTTATAATCCAAAGCATCTGTTTATCAAAGCAAATATCAAGAACCATTGGCTCAGTTGTGAGCATGTGATGTTCGGCACCATGTACTACTTATATTGCAAGACATCACTCATTTATCAAGTTAAAAAGAATTAGAAATGTTTGCTTGTCTTGTGGAACTCTCGGAGAACAAGTTACTCGCAATCCAAGGTTTTACTGTGTGTGTGTGTGTGTGTGTGTGTGTGTGTGTGTATCTTATTATAAATCACAATATGATAGGACTTGCCCATGAATTGCTCAATGTGCATGTTGCCAGCTGAGGTCCAATAAGGCAATGCTTTGCCTTCTTTCAGCTCTCATACTATAATATAAACAAAGGTACTTTTTATGGTATATTAGCACCATATTTTTTGCATTTGCATGCTTTTTGTTGGTGGTTTCACTGTTTAAAATAGCTCCAAGCATAGAGCTCAAGTGCTGTCTAATGTTCCTAGGTGCAAGAAAGCTCTGATGTGCCTTACAGAGAAGATACACGTGTTAAATAAGCTTCATTCAGTCCTGAGTTAGCGTGTTGGCCATGAGTTCAATGTTAATGAACCAACAATACATATTAAATAAGGTGGCTTTAAACAAAAACACACATAAAACAAGGTTATATGTATTGACAGGTTGATGAAAATGTGACCAGAGAGGCTTGCAGGACCTTAACACTGTTATTTCCCCTAGGTTCAATATTTGCAAATTCCATATTCATGGCGACTTTCAAGAACATAACTACCATGAATAATGAGAACTGACTGTATATGTGGATCTTTCATTTGATTCTATTACACTTGCATTTTTGTCTCAGTGTCAGTGTCTACTTCCCTAAGCACTATAGTTTAGCTCTCCATTTATTTAGGTTTTCTTTAATTTCCCTTAGTAGTTTTTTATAGCTTTCAGAGTATAATTCTTATATGCATTTTGCTAAATTTATCAATAATCAATAAGTACTTTATAATTTTAGTGCTATCGTGAATGGCATATATATACAAGATTGTTTGGTACTTTTGATGACTTTCTACACATTTGTTTTTTATCATTTTAAAAACACCACTACATCCCTGGTGATATTATTCACCCTGAATTCTACTTTGGCTGATATGAATACAGCTTTTCAATCTTTCTTTAGATTAATATTTCCATATATTTTTCATCCTTTTACTTTGCCCATCTCTCTAAATATAAAGCATGTAGACAGCATATGGTTCCTTTCTGCTTTTATTATACCCACTCTAATGATCTCAGCATTTTAATTAGAGTGTTTAGACCATTTCATTTCATGTGATTATAAAATTACATTAATTTAATATTAAGTGTATATTACATTAGGCTTTGGTTTAAGTTCTCTATCATCTTGATAGTTGATTTCTACGTTGGCCTGTCCATTCTTTGTTCCTTTTCTTCTCTTTTCCAGCCTTCTTTTGTATTAATTCAATCTATCTTGTATTTTTTTCTCCATTATTGGCTTATTTGCTATACCTTCATTTAATTTTTAAGTAGCTGCTCTTCAGTTTACCATATACATTATCATCATGGTCCGTCATAAAGTAATATATCACTCTACTTCTAATGTAAGAGCTTTGCAACAGTAAGCTTTATTTCCCCTTCAGTCTGTTGTACTGTTGTTGTCACTTATACTGTTGTTGTCACTTATCCTTTTACATATGTTATGAACACTTCAATAAATTGTCGTCCTTTGCTTTAGATTACCAGTTATCTTTAAAATAAAAGTAAATCAGAAAACTATATTTACAATTTATCTACCATTCCTGGAGGTTTTCATTCTTTTATGTAGCAGCAAGTTTCCAACTGGCATTATTTTTCTTAAGCCTAGAAAACTTTCTTTAACACTTGTCTAATTTGTTGTAAATGAATTATTTCACCTTTTATTTATTTGAAAAGCTCTACTTTGTCTTCAGTTTTGAGATATTTTCATTGGATATTAATTTCTAGGTTGATGGTTTCTTTCTTTCAATACTTTTAAAATGCCACTCCATTGTGTTGTGGTTTGTATTGCTACTGACAGTAAGGTTGCAGTCATGTTTTGATGTTTGGTCCCCTGTGTATAGTGTTCCTTTTCTTTTCTCTAGTTGCTTTAAAATTTTCTTTCTTATTCATTTTTAGCATAATCTGCTCTGATGCGATGTTCTTTGTGTGTATCCTACTTGGGATTTGTTGAAATTCCTAGATCTGTAGGTTTATAGTTTTCATCAACTGTGAAAGACTTTCATCCATTATTTCTTCAAAGTATTTTTTCTGCTCTTTTTTTTCTCATCCCTTCTGGAATGGCAAGTACACATATGATCAATACTGAGATATTGTGACACAGACCAGTAGGGTTCTGTTTTTTTCTCTCTAGGCCTCATTTAGGATAGTTTCTATTGTAATGTTTTCTGTTAAATCTTTCCAGTGAATTTTAAATTTCAAAAAATGTATTTTCAGCTCTGGAAGTTCCATTTCTATATCTTCAATGTCTTTCCTTAGTATATTAATCTTTTCCTTTAAATCGTCAAGACCATAGAGATAAGCTGTTATAAAGCTTTTGTCTGATAATTCCAGAATGTCTTTCACTTCTGAGAATGTTTTTATTAACTGATTTTTCTCTTGTTATGAGTCATATTTTGCTGTTTCTTTGTATGTCTAATAATTTTTATTTAAAGTTTATTATTTATTTATTTATTTTGAGAGAGACAGAAACAGCACTAGTGGGGGAGGGTCAGAGGGAGAAGAAGAGAGAGAAAGAGAATCCCAAGCAGGCTCCTCAATGCCAGCATACAGCCCGACATGGGGCTCGAGCCCGTAAAACTGTGAGATCATGACCTCAGCCGAAACCAAGAGTGGGATGCTTAACTGACTGAGCCAACCAGGTGCCCCTGTATCTAATAATTTGTATTGGATACTTAACTCTCTGAGTGTTACATTGGTATTGTTTTTCAAATTTTTTTATTGAGGTAGAATTAACATATAACATTATATTAATTTCAGGCTTACAACATAATGATTTGATATCTGTGTATATTACAAAATGATCACCACAATAAGTCCAGTCACCATCCATCACCATACATACTTAAAGAATTCTTTTTGTGAACAGAACTTTTAAGATTTACTCTCTTCACAACTTTTAAGTATGCAATACAGTGCTATGAACTATAGTTACAAGGTTGTACGTTATATCCACATGACTTATTCATTTTATAACTGGAAGTTATCTTTTGATTCCCTTCACCCATTCCACCCACTCCCATCTTACCTCTGGCAGCCATTAACCTGTTGTCTGCATCTGTGAGCTGGTTTTTTGTTTGTTTTTAAAATTCCACATATAACTGAGATCATACAGTATTTGTCTTTCTCTGTCTGACTTATTTCAGTTAGCATAATGACCTCAAGTTCTATCCATGTTGTTGAAAATGGCAGGATTTAATTCTTTATTTATGGGTGAGTAATATTCCTTTATGTATAGTGTATGTATATCTTCATCCATTCATCTGTCAAAGAATGGTTGTTTCCATATCTTGGCTATTATATAGGTTGTTTCCATATCTTGGCTATTATAAACAATACTGCAATGAACATGGGGGTACTTATATCTTTTTGAGTTCAGTGTTTTCTTTTGAATAAATACTCAGAAGTGGAATTGCTGGATCATATGGTAGTTTTAGTTTTAATTTTTTGAGGAACCTCCATACTGTTTTCCATAGTGGCTGTACCGATTTACATTCCTACCAATAGTGCATAAGAGTTTCTTTTTTTCCACATCTTTGTCAACACTCATTATTTCTTGTCTTTTTTATCACAGCCATTCTAACGGATGTGTATGGTATCTGTTTTAAATTTCTTTCTTTCTTAAAAGATTGATGAAATTTGTTACTCCTGGATCAGGTTTATCCTTATAAGGCTTAATTTTAAAGTTTGTTAGGGTGGGTCTAAAGCAGCCTTTACTCTGGGGATGTTTTAGCCTTATTACTAAGGCATGACTTTTCTGGTGACTCTACTTAGTGTTCTGGTTTTTTAATGAGATTTCTCCATTATGGCTTGTGAGAATTCAAATGTACCTCTGCCCTATGAGAGCTCTGGGAATTGTTCAGTTTATAGCTCCATGGAAATTTTTATTTGCGTGGCCTTGTGGAGTTTCACATTATGTATGCAAGGATTAGTATTCAGCCAAAGACTCAAGGGGCTCCCTATGCAGATTTCTGGAACTCTTTCTCAGAATGTCTCCAATTTTGTATTCTGCTTTGCAAATTCCAGCTCCCTAGGCCTCTGCAAACACTGTTCTCTTTCCCCTCATCTCACTGAGACTTCTAGGTTCTGCCTGAAGCTACTTCTCTGCATTGCAGTCTGGAAAGCACCTGTGAGTATAAATCTGAAGTGAACATGCAGTAGTCACCTAGTTTATTTTTCCTTCTTATAAAATCACAATTCTGTATTGACTATTTTCCAATGTTTGAAAATAGTTACTTCACATATTTTGTGCAGTCTTCTATTTGTTCATGGCAGAACAGAGAAACCAGATAATCATTCAAAAATACAAACCTGATGATGTCACTCTCTAGCTTAAAATCTTTCAAAGCTGACTATATATTTTATCGTCTATAGTGGTATATTTTTAAAGAGCTAAAATGCTCATCAGAAGGGGATACTATGATAATGAACATAAAGCAGGATGGTCACAGGAAACCAGGACCTCTGACATTGTCATACATCTTGGCTTAAGCTTCTAGGGTCTCTGTACACACCCTTGTGCCCCCATTTTCCACCAGCTTTTCTTTCTTTCTTTCTTTCTTTCTTTCTTTCTTTCTTTCTTTCTTCCTTCCTTCCTTCCTTCCTTCCTTCCTTCCTTCCTTTCTTAATGTTTATTTATTTTTGGAAGAGACAGAATGCGAGTGGGTTGGGGCAGAGAGAGAGGGAGGCACAGAATCCGAAGCAGGCTCCAGGCTCTGAGCTGTCAGCACAGAGCCTGACACAGGGCTCAAACTCACAACCTATGAGATTATGGCCGGAGCCAAAGTCGGATGCTTAACTGACTGAGCCACCCAGGTGCCCCATCCACCAACTTTTATTTCTTAAGCTTTCATATTCTGACAATTCTGACAATTCACTTGTGGCACCTCTCCTGTCTTGTCCATCTAGTAGATTCCTCTTCTTCC
This sequence comes from Panthera uncia, assembly GCF_023721935.1. Classification (NCBI taxonomy): domain Eukaryota; kingdom Metazoa; phylum Chordata; class Mammalia; order Carnivora; family Felidae; genus Panthera; species Panthera uncia. Next base: position 58,760,728 of record NW_026057578.1, on the reverse strand, counting down.
CTTCAGGTAGTTAAAACATCATCTTCCTCATGTCTATGGAGTGCTTTGCATCTCATTTGGCATGTACATCATGGAATTTTGTTAATTTGTTTATATTTTACCTGTTCTTATAAACAAGGTGTTTAAGTACAAAATGAAGAAGCATGTTTTAGAAAAATCAATCTAGAAGCAATATTTGTTAAAAATTGGATAAAGGATAACTGATAATTTAGAAGGTTGTTCAGTATCCATAGTTTTATTTAATGTCAACCTTTAAAACTAAAGAGGTCCAAAGGCCTCTTAACACCAAACCATCCTACTTTTTCTTGTTAGATTATCAATCACAGTCAAAACCTATTCAGAAAATCAGAATTTTAAAATGTGACCATCTCAGTATGGAGGTTCTCTATGTTTTATGATCTAAGCAAACTGGCCAAAATGGGGTAAATTTCAATGTTGGGGGAAATACCTGCAATTTTCCCACTTAACTATATTTAATATCCTATTGTAGTACCCACTGCAACTGACATATATGATCACATTGTGCTCACAATCACGTTATATGAGTGTGCACAAAACTCTGCAGTTTAATACTGTGTCACAATTTCTTTCTCCTTTTAAGGAGATATAGGCTTCTAGTTATGGAATGAATGTCATGGGAATAAAAGGCACAGCATAAGGAATATAGTCAATGGTACTGTAATAGTAATATGATGACAGATGGTAGGTATACTTGTGGTAAGCATAGTAGAATTTACAGACTTGTTGAATCACTATATTGTATACCTGAAACTAAGGTAACTCTGTGTGTCAACTATACTTCACACTAAAAAAGGGAAAAAACCGAGATATATTTTAATTCAAAAAGTTTCCTATTTGGGACAAATACATGAAACAAAGATTTTCAAGACCAAGAACACTGATTCTCAGGAGAGGGACAACTAATGAGGTGAGCTGTACTATTACCCCAGCTTACTGCATCAAGAGAGTTGCCAGACTATGGTACAGAAAAGGAAATCCAGATAGAGTCTAGTAGACACTCTGAGCTGAGTCTGGAAGAGCAAGTTGACTAGAGTTCGCAGGACACAGTGCCAGAGAGATTGCTGAACAGAGAGAATACTGGAAATCTGAAGAAGGTCCTCCTTGAGTATTCAATAGACTCCTGAGTAGCACAAGTATAAGAGGAAAGAAATTGAGGCCAGGAAAAGAATTATCTGAAAGGATTAGAAAGAAAACATCAGGTGCTCATCCAAGGCCTGAACAGTAATTGTTTTCATTACTAGAGTAGAAAACCTCATAAATGATGGGACATTGGGTAGAACAGTCAAAAGAACCTTGCCTCAGTAGCGGGCAACAGACTAAATGCTGCTCTTTTCTCACCTAACAGATTGTTAAAATAAGACTCCAAATGATCAAGTTGTTTCCAAGCAACCTAAATGCACCCCAGAACAAACCTCAAGATTTATAGAAATACAAAGAGAATTCTGCGTCTTTGTCTCACTGCCTGACAACCAACCAGAGATTACTAAACCTGCAAAGAAGCAAGAAAACGTAACCCATGATGAAGAGAACAATCAATCAAAACCAACTCAGGACTGACAAAGATGTCAGAGTAAGTATATAAGCATAAATTAAAGTTATCATAATTGGAACTTATATGTCCAAAAAGGTAAGGAGAGACATAGAAGATACACAGAAGACCCACATCAAACTTCTAGGCATGAAAACTACAATATATGAGATGAAAATATACACTGAAAACAATTAATGGCAGAATCAAGATTACAGAAGGAAAGACTAATGAACTTGAAGATACAAAAACAGAAACCACACAAAATAAAACACCGAGAGGAAGAAAAAGCAAAAAAAAAAAAAAAAAAAAAAAGATTATTGAGCTGTGAGATAACTTAATGTATGTTCTAATGTACATGAAATTTGAGTCCCTAAGGGAGAAAAGAGGGAGGGGGAATCGATTTGAAAAAATAATAAAAAAAAAAACAATTCGAAATGGATGAAAATTATAAATCTATAGACTCAGGAAACTCAATAAACTCTAAACATGGGAACCACAAAGAATGCTATGTGAGAACACAGTGTAATTAAATTGCTCAAAATCAACAATAAAAGGAAAATATTAAAAGCAGCCAGAGTAAAATGAAATGAAGATAAAGATTACAATGGATTTCTTGTTGGAAAAAAATGCAAGTGAGAAGACAGCAGAGCAACATCTTTAAAATATGGAAAGAAAATACCAACCCAGTGATATATAACCAGCAGAATCATCTGTAAAAAACAAGGGTAAAATAAATGACATTTTCAAATATGCAAATCCTGAAAAATTCATAATTAGCAGATCTTTACTCTAAGAAATGTTAAAGGAAGTCCTCTAGGCAGAAGGAAAATGATACCAGATGGATATGTAGATATATTCAAAGAAGTAAAGAGAACTGGAAATGGTAACTACAGAGGTAAATATATAAAAGTATATTTTATAATTTAAATGCATTTAAAATATAATTGGCTATTTAAATAATAATAATTTATATGGAGTTCATAACATATATAAGTAAATATATATGTCAACAATAGTATGCAGGTGGCTAGGAGGGGAAAATGAAAGTATCCTATTGCAAAGTTCTCATACTGCATGTGAAGTGGTATAATATCACTGGAAAGCAGACTGCAGTAAGTTAAAGATGTCTACTGTAAAAAAAGCAACCACTGAGATAACAAAGAGTGATAGTAAGTCAACAAGTAAATAAAGTGTATGAATGAAACAACTCAATTAATACAAAAGAAAGCAGAAAAAGAGGGAAGAGAAACAGAAGATAGGATGAATAGAAAATATGGGGCGCCTGGGTGGCGCAGTCGGTTAAGCGTCCGACTTTAGCCAGGTCACGATCTCGCGGTCCGTGAGTTCGAGCCCCGCGTCGGGCTCTGGGCTGATGGCTCGGAGCCTGGAGCCTGTTTCCAATTCTGTGTCTCCCTCTCTCTCTGCCCCTCCCCTGTTCATGCTCTGTCTCTCTCTGTCCCAAAAAAAAAAAAAAAAAGGTTGAAAAAAAAAAAAAAAAAAAAAAAAAGAAAATAGCAAGACAATAGACTTAATCTCAACCATATCAACAATCACATTAAATGTAAACATTTTCACGGGGCACCTGGGTGGCTCAGTCAGTTAAGCATCTGACTTTGGCTCAGGTCATGATCTTAAGGCTTGTGAGTTAGAGCCCCATGTCAGGCTCTGTGTTGACAGCTCCTGCAGCCTGCTTCAGATTCTGTCTCCGGCTCCCTCTTCCCCTCCCCTGCTCGCACATTGTCTCTCTCTCTCTCAAAGATATATAAATATTAAAAAAATTTAAAAAATAAATGTAAACATTTTCAAATCCCAATTAAAAGACAAAAATGGTGAGATTGCATAAAAAAATCAAGACCCAATTATATGCTGCTTATAAAAAACACATTTAAAATATAAAAAAATAGATTAAAACAAAATGATAGAAATAGGTATTACATACTAATATGAATTTTTAAAAAGCTAGAATGGCTATATTAATATCAAAGCATATCTCAGTGCAACCAGGGATAAAGAGGTTATATTATGTCCAAGGAGTCAATCTGTCAATAGGGCATTGCAATCTAAATTCTGACACCTCCCATTACAGAGTTTCAAATGTATGAAGCAAAAACTGATACAACAGTAAGAGGAAATAGGCAAACCCATAATTATAGTCAGATTTCAATATCGCTCCCTTAGTAATTGACAGAATAAGAATGAAGAAAATCACTCACAATGCAGCCTTGAACAGCAACACTATGACATGAGGGTTTATGTAGAAAATCCAGTGGAATCTACAAAAAAGCTACTAAAATTAGTACGTTGGTTTCATAATGCTTCAGGATGTAGATCAATTGAGATCAACTGGGTATCTATTTGGTAGCAACTAATAAATATAAATTGAAATTAAAAAATTAATGCCATGTACAGTAGTGTAAAAAATATGAAATACTTAGGGATAATTCTGACAAAAGATGTTCTTGTCCTATACACTAAAAATTCCAAACAATGAAGGCCAAAATTAAATGAGATTTAAATGAATGGAGATATATACTGTGTTCATGGCTTAGAAGAATCAATACTGTTCAGATGCCAGTTCTCTCCAAATTGATCTGCAGATTCAATACAATCCCAATAAAAATCCCAGCAGGCATTTTTTTGGGGGTAGAAATTGATGAGCTGATTCTAAAATCCACACAGAAATGCAAAGGTGTAAAAATAACCAAAACAACGTAAAAAACAAGAACATTTGAAATAGGAGAACTAACACTACCTGCTAGAAAATCTTATTATAGATCCACAGTGACCAAGAGAGTGTGATATTGGTGTAAAGATTGATATATAGGGACAAAACAGAGAATCCAGGGACAGATCACACATATACGGACAATTGATTTTAAGCAAAAGTACAAAGACAATTCAATGGGGAAAGGACAGTGTTTTCAAGCACTGGTGCCGGAACAATTGGATTATCCATGTGCAAAAACTGAACTTCCATCCAGACTTTAAAGTGGATCTTAACCCCAAATATAAAACCTAAAGCTGCAAACCTTAAAACAAAAAGTAGGAAAAAGTCTTTGTGATCTTGGAATACGGAAGGATTTTGTAGCTATGCCACTAAAAACATGATCCATAAAGAAAAACAATTAATAAACTGGACTTCATCAAAATTAATTTTTTGAAAACCCAACAGTGTCATCTTTGAAAGACACTGTTAAAGATAATGTAAAGACAAGCTCTATACTATCAGAAAACATTTGCAAAGTATATAAAGACTTGTGCATAAAATACATATAAAGAACTTTCAAACTCAATTAAAAAAAACAATAAAAAAGGACACAAGTTTTGGACACTTCACCAAAGAAGATGTATAGATGGAAAATAAGTGCATGAAGAGAAGCTCAAGATAATTAGTAATTAAGGCTACTATTGCATTAGGATGTTTAGAATTAAAAAGACCGGGTATTTGCAAGATTGCAGAGGAACCAAAATTCTCATTATATTGTCGGTGGAGATGAAAAACTGCATAAGCACTTTGGAGAACAGTTTGGTAGTGTTTTTTTTTTTTTTAAAGTTAAATATACTTCTATCATTTGATTCAAACACTGCACTACTAGGTATTTACTCCAGAGAAAAGAAAGCATAATTCCACACAAAGAGGTTTTTTTTTTTTTAATTTTTTTTTAACGTTTATTTATTTTTGAGACAGAGAGAGACAGAGCATGAACGGGAGAGGGTCAGAGAGAGGGAGACACAGAATCTGAAACAGGCTCCAGGCTCTGAGCTGTCAGCACAGAGCCCGACTCGGGGCTCGAACTCACGGACCGTGAGATCCATTGCTTTCCTTCTGGAAAAACTGGATGGAGGAGCCTGCTCTGTTACAAAGGTTTCACCAACTATGTTCCTATCCTAACATCTAGTTATAGGATTTCTCATTTTCACTCATCCCCTCCCCCCCTGAGTTCCAGCTCTTCAGTTCATGGGTTTACCTGTGACCAGAAAAGTAGAAATTATGAAAAAGGATCCTATATAGCATGACTACTTGTATATAATTGTATGAGGGGTCTCTATATTATTTCAAGTCATTATTAGCCAAATTCTATAAGTCAATCCTTTTGTGACTCTTCCCATAACTATCTTCCTCGGAACTATTTCCTTTGTTAAATATATGCTTATACAGGTTTTTACATGTGTATTATGTATCAATTATCATATAATTACGTAATTACTGTAATCGGATTTAACTGCATAATTAGAATGTGTAATTACATAATTAAAACATGTAATTACCAAGTTTAAAAAGTTATGGAAATTATTTTTCTAATGAATAATGCATGTATGAGTAGGAAACTATTGAAGTTCACAACTTAGGACTCATTTTAATTGAAAACACAATTTAAAATCAGTTATTTTAAAATAACCAGTTATTTCACTTGATGTGTTGAATACTTTAAAATTTTTAATGGTTTTTTATCTTATGAAAATATTAAAAACCTTTAAGAGTTCAGTATCTGAGTGCAGGATAAAGAGACAAAAAAGGCATCTCTCATGGGGCGCCTGGGTGGCTCAGTCAGTTAAGTGTTTGACTTGAGCTGAGGTCATGATCTCACGGTTCATGACTTCGAGCCCCACGTCAGGCTCTGGGCTGACAGCCTGTTTCAGACTCTGTCTCCCTCTCTCTTTCTCTGCCCCTCTCCCACTCATACTCTTTCTCTCTCTCTCTCAAAAATAAACATCAAAAAAAAAAAAAAAGGCAGCTCTCATTAAGTGTACCTGCCATCTGACTGGATTATTAACCTATTCCCATAGATACATTAAGAGTTTCCTTAATGTAATTGACTACAAATAATAAGTAGTGATGGCTAATATGAAAGTCATTACCTAGCTGGTATCTTGGTGAATTCTGGACACAGTGTATTCCATTCTGCAAACCACCCCTCTCCCCGAATCTATGCTTGGTTTCAAAGATATAATATTACTTTTGTTATTTGTATTTTACTTTTTAAATATAATTTACTGTCAAATTGGCTGACATACAGTGTGTACAGTGGGCTCTTTGTTTTGGAGGCAGATTTCTGTGGTTCATCGCTTACATGCAACACCCAGTGCTCATCCCAACAAGTGCCTTCCTCAATGCCCATCACCCATTTTTCCCTCTCCCCCACCCGCCATCAACCCTCAGTTTGTTGTCTGTATTTGTCTCTTATGATTGGCCTCCCTCCCTCTCTGTAACTATTTTGTTCCCCGTCCCTTCCCGCATAGTCTTCTGTTAAGTTTCTCAAGTTCCACATATGAGTGAAAACGTAATATCTGTCTTTCTCTGACTTATTTCACTCAGCATAATACCTTCCAGTTCCATCCATGTTGCTGTAAATGGCATGATTTCATTTTTTCTCATTGCCAAGTAGTATTCCATTGTACATTCAAAGGTATAATATTACTTATAAAATAAATGTTGATTATACATCTGCTTCACAATAAGAAAAATCTACCTCTATTTATTTAACTTCAATTTGAAGAATAAAACATTTTTAAAAGTTGGAAGTATATTATATGGGGATGCCTGGATGGCTTAGTTGGTTGAGCGTCTGTCCAACTCTTGATTTTGGCTCAAGTCTTGATCCCAGCATCGTGGGATTGAGTCCAATGTCAGGATCCACACTGAGTGTGGAACCTACTTAAGATTCTCTCTCTCTCCCTCTGCCCCCTCCTCCGCTTGTATGCTCACTCCCTAAATAAAAAATAAAAATAAAAAAGAAGTATATTTATATCAGTGGCATTATGAAAATAATTCAATTATACTAGATTCCAGAGATGGAAAGAGGAATCAGATGTGTTCTCTGGCTTTATGTTGTGCAGACACACAGCCACAAATAAAACATAGAGAATACAGGCAGTAATAGCTTTTGAAAACTTTTTTTAAACCTAGTAATAATTTGGTGCCTGAGGAAACAATCCTCATCCTCTAAACCAGCAACTGATTTTTGATTTTTTGGTTCATATCAACACAATAGTTGATTATTTTCTGTGCAGGAAAATCCCTACTCCTCTTCAGGCCCACAACATTTTGTACATACTTAATAATAAAGCACTTATCCTATTATCTCATAATTATGTATATGTGTGCCTCTTCTTTAGAATGTAAATTCCAGGAGGGAAATTGCTCAGTGCCAGAAACATTTTCTCACATGTGTTAATGCCTGCAGGAGTATCCTCTATGTACACACATGCATGCAGATACACACACACACACACATGCACACACACACGCATACACACATATGCATGCACACACAAACACGTAATGAAGGAATATTTGTCTGCCTTTTTCATGGAAGCAGAATATTATGTCTCTTGCAACACACATAACCAGCATATCTTTCAAAACCCAACAGTTTAACTTGCAAATATTCTTTTAAAAAAATATTTTTTTAACATTTATTTTTGAGACAGAGAGAGACAGAGCATGAACGGGGGAGGGTCAGAGAGAGGGAGACACAGAATCTGAAACAGGCTCCAGGCTCTGAGCTGTCAGCACAGAGCCCGATGTGGGGCTCGAACTCACGGACCGCGAGATCATGACCTGAGCTGAAGTTGGCCACTTAACCGACTGGGCCACCCAGGCACCCCTAACTTGCAAGTATTCTTAAAGATCATTGTCAAATGATAACTTATTTTTGGACCAAAAAACCCACATATGCACAAAATAAAGAATATGCCTCACAGCAATGGCAGAAAAAAATCAGAATAGTTATAGTAAACCACAGGCTCGTTTGAAGAGGAGCCCAGTTTCCACAAACTGCTTTGTCACGGATCATGTTGTGAATTCATCTGCATCAGGTGACTATCCAATTAATTAATTAATTACTCCTATCAGCATTATTGTGCTTCTGTCTACTGTGTGTGGAGTGGTGTGCTGAGTACAGAAGATGCAATAAAAGGCAAGAAATAACAGCCCCTGACCTCATGGAGTTCATCTTCCAGGGATGGGGCAGACACATGAGCAAACATAACAGTGCATGTGCTCAGCCCTGTAATGTCAGTGTGGAGACCCAAGGTGTGTGGAGGAGGATGGGCATTCCTTGACAGATTCGATGTACCACACCAGGGATCTAGTTCCTAGTTTGTTTCTTCTAGCTAGTCACTCCAGATTTAATGCGGGTAATCCAAGTTAAACACATATGATAAAGCAAGTAACTCAGAACAACCCTGATGTCCCAGAACCTGGAGTGGATCTGCTAGTCTCAGAAGAGACCCTTTCCCTCCACATACACCTGTTTCCACCTACCCTACCCTTGTTTCAGATAAAAATTCACAAGCATTATTCTTTTTTAAAAATCGTTTTGAATATTTCCTATTGGGGATTCTTTCTTGCTTTGTTAAAGATTAGTTGGCCATATTATTTGTGGGTCCATTTCTGGGTTCTCTATTCTGTTCCATTGATCTATGTGTCTTTTTTTTGTGCCAGTACCGTACTGTCTTGATGATTACAGCTTTGCAGTACAGCTTAAAGTCTGAAACCAGGAGGGCTTCACCTGGCCTAACCACAAGCCCCTCCCACCCACCCCCACCCCGCCCCCCGCCCCTGTAGATAAGGTCCTCCAGCCAAACAACCCTCCTTACCAAGAGAAACAGGCACAGTTCCTGCTCATCCCTGCCAGCCTGCAGAATTATTCAAACAAGCCAATCTCCCCATTGTGGAGACCAGGGAGTACCTCACCCTCTTGTTACTATGGATCCTCCTTCTTACCACTCCTGCTGGTTCACTCTATTCCAGGGTGTAGCCCTGTATGGTCCTGCATCCTCATCTGCCAGGCTGTGAGTATACGTGACCCAGAAACTGCTGTCAAGCTCACCTGTCCAGTGTCAGGTGTCATGTATTCAGCTGTCCCCATTACTCTGGGGGTGGGAATCCCTCCCTCAGCAATGGTGTGAAGTAGGGACAATCAGAGCAGCTGCATGTGAGTAGGAGGGCTTATGTACCTGGGAATAGGGGCTGTAACAGAGGCTGGAAGAACTCTATTTCATGGGAATTTAAAAATCACATGTCCTCACACTTTCCATCTTCTCTAAATACCACTCGTGAGTTTTCTTAAGTGACTGTGGGGATGGCTGCTGATGTAGCACAATGTCGGGAAACAAAACAAGTGAAGTGATGCAGAAAACAAAAGAGACACAACTGAGGAAAAAGAAAACAAAGAAATATCCTGGGGTCTCAGGGCCATTGGTGACAGGCAGTGTATTCTAGAAAATATGTGTAATTATTCATTTAATTCACCAGCAGTTTCTGTCCATATCTTACTCTAGTTCACTGGATATCACATCTCAGGGTACCCAAATTCTACCTGTATCTGTATGAAAACAAAGAGTGATGAACAAGAGAACTAGTGATTAGTACTAATGTATGTGCTCTAGTTACAGACGCAAATCTGTCTCTCCTCCCCCATCCCACCCCCAGCTAATGGATGAACCTCAATCAATACACTCAGGAAAGACCACAGAATCAATAACAGGGCTAATTTAACAGAATTAAGAAGTGGCTTTTTTTTTTTAAACAAAAAAGCAGACACATTGGCAATAACCACATTCTTAATGTTGCCTAGCAACAAGATATAAAAATGATGTACAATGTCAGTAACTTATTTTCACCTACAAAAACAGCCCCCTGCCTTGGCAATGCTATAATGTACTTTCCCCCAACTAGAACTCCACAGAGACTATTAACGCTACCATTTTCCATAATACACTCTGTTAAACAATCATGTGTTTTAGTGCATTAAAACACTGAATTTACTTAATGACTACTCAGTGAAGCAGCAGCTACAGAAAAGGGAGGAGTTTTTCTGTTTCCATTTTAAGCTCACAGGTTCATTCTCTGGCCAGAGGAAGTCAATAGATAGCAAAGGTAATGAATCAAAACATTGGAATTCACATTTAAAAGGGTAGAGAACAGGGCAAGGAGTGGTCTTGTGTGTGTTTTAAAGGGAAAAGAGAAAAATAAAGTTAAAGTGCAGTATTAGTGCTCTTCTTGAAGATTTTTAAATTCTTTCTTTGGCATATGAAAGAAGTTTCTGGAAGGCAGAAAACCCTTGAGGTTCCAAGGTATGTGCTTGGATATGGGAGTGAAGGTGTGACAGGAAGGGAAAGTCACAGCAAAGAGCTTTAGCAGAGGGGCTGAGCTCTTAGTGGCCATATGGGCAAGCTCTCCATACAGGAGATGCTCACTCCTCCATGCAGCTGCTGCTCTGGCAGGTAGGAAGGGGAGTGGGTCTGCCCGAGCTGGGGCTTTACATATATTATCTCTTTTCATCCGCCTATGATTTCATTTAACAGAAGCAGAAAATAGGCTCAATGAGATTAAGTGATTTACCTAGAATCACTCAGTTAGTAAGTGGTAAAGCTGGGATTCAGAATAGGATCTGTCTTCAAAGCCACTGCCCATCTTTGCCTCAGTTGGCTGTTACTGAAGTCCAGTTGTGGGGGATGTTCTGGGATTGCTGCTACTTAGCACCAAGGTGCTAAGTACTAAGGAGGAAACTTATTTTCTCAAAAGAAGCAAACAAACAAAAAACAAACGTCCCTGGTAAGCTGCATATCACACAGCACTATATTTATTTGCACACCTGTTAACTTACATGCTCCCATGCTTTTTTGCATGTTTCTTATTCACTGTTATGTGGGATCACTAACTCCTTGCTTTGGGGCCATGTGTTATATTAAAAACAAATCAACAAACAATTTTCTGTCGAATAGAACTTATTTAGGAGATCTTTGGTAAGTATTGTTGGACAACTTGTGGGACAAAGGACACTCAGTTTTATGAAATATTTGGGGGAAATGGATCTATTTTATCCATTACTTGTGTTGGAATATATAGCAAGAGCTTAAAAACTATGTATAAAGTCAACTGTATGGCCTTATGAATTTCAAGTTTTCCCTAGTAGGCAGATTGATCAGTGATTTTTACTCAGGATCCTCTGGGGCTTGAATCAATACTGGTACCTGTAAACAGCCTGAGATGAGCAAAAGGATCCATTATCACTGGATGCTAATCTGAAATGGAATGTACTGTGGGAAGGGCAGATGATTACAGGTGAAGACTACTTGAAGGCTGAGCATCCTCCTGGTCTCTCTGCAACCCCAGACAAGTCCCTTGTCTTACCTGGCCTCTCTAGCCTCACCTAGGCAGTACTCACAACACACTGTCAGGGAGTCAATAAGCATTTATGGAATAACCACAGGGCACAAGGCAATAAACTTATTACTTATGTAAGCCAGGAAATAAAGCTAAAGCAAAGTAGAGGATTAGCTCAAATGCCTGGGCAAACCAGACACAAGTAGAAGTATTAGGCTCTGAAATCCTCCAGGTGGCTGTTGCCGTATGTAGTCAAGGCTCTGGGGCATTTTAAAATTAGTACCCGAATAATCCTGTCGACTGGCTTTAGTCAGAATCTGTGTGTGTTGGTTTTCTATTGCTGCTGTAAACAAATCACCTCAAATTTAGAGGCTTAAAACAACACAAATGTACGATCTCATAATTTATTACCTTAGAAGTCTGGAATGGGCTAAAACAAAGGTGTGAGCAGGGCTATGTTCTGAAGCTCTAGAGGACAATCTGTTCCTTGCCCCCTCCATTCTTTAGAGACTGTCCTTGTTCTTTGGCTGTGGCTCTTTCTTCCCATCTTCTGAGCTAGCAATGTCGGGTGTCTTTCATCCTCTGGTCTCTTCTGCCTCTCTCCTCTACTCAGGAAGGACCTTAGTGATTACACTGGACCCACCTAGAATCTCTCCATCTCCAGGTCAGCTGATTAGCAACCTCAATTCCATTTGTAACCTTAATTCCCCTTTGCCATATAACCTAACATGATCGTGTGTTCTGGGGATTAGGATATGGACATCTTTTGGGGGGGGGCATTATTCTGCCTACTATAGTGTATGTTTTTGAGTAATTATTTCTCTATTGAGAGCCATGGTGGATTATGAATTTTATGGTTATAGCTCAAGGACTTGTATAAGGCTGCCTACCGCCTTCAGAACTTTATATTCTAAGGAAGGTAATATATGCATAAAATATTAACTACAATCAAAAACAACCCTGACATTTATAACATGACTTACAGTTTTCAAAGCACTTTGACACGTATAGTTTTTATTAGACCCTCATAACTACTTTGCAAGGCAGATAAGGAAAGCATTGTTATCTCTGATTTATAGATGCGCAAACTGAGGCACAGAGGGATTTCCTTAAGGCCACAAAATCAGATTCAAACCCAGGTATGCAGAGTTCTAGTCCAGTGTTCTTTCTATTACCCACACTGCAAAACCCTTATAGTATGTGTCATATCAACATATATTGCCCAAAAGAGCAGTAAGAGATCATGTTTCTATTCTATGAAAGGAAAAAAAAGATGTGAGGTTGTTCAGAAACTTAATGAAGAACACAAAGCATGCCTCTTGCAGAGCTGAGGAGACTGTCTCCCCAGAATTGAGTGCTTGTCCCTGACCCATGCTGTGGACAGGGACACAATAATTGACTGAGAGGGACAGGAGGAACTGCTCATACAGGCAGAGTCACTGTAGGGCTGAGGAACAGCAGAGCAATGTGAACACCTCACATCCATAGTTAAAAGGAATTGCTCACTTTACGGTTCAATTTTTTTTGTATTAATAAAAGAATGCACCTGCAGGGCAGCTTTAGCCTTTGTGCCTTGGCAACTATGTATATACACACAGACAGCCAGGGAGCTTGTGGAATTCTGTTAAAATCTTGCACTCCTATTAACCACTATAAGCTATTTTATTCTCCAAAAAGGTACATCATTTTAATGGAAAATCCGAAAATCAGGACCTTCTTCATTTTAACCATGATCTCACAGATTTGTTGTAATGTCACACCGTAAAAAAACAAAAGGAGTGATTTTTGTATTGTGCTGAAGAGAGGTGCCAACGATTAGTGAAACGTGGCCACTCCTGCTGACTGGCTTGGACAGCCAGAGCCAGTCCACAGTGACTGCGCTGGGTCACTACCTCCCACTCTCTCTACTTTAGAGGCTGCCCACAGCAGCCTTTCCAAGTCAGACATTACTCTTTCCCTCCTAGGAAGCTTTGAAGAAACCTCTGAAGGTGAAACACTAACAGAAGCTGAAAAGTCACAATCCCCCACTGGCAATGCCTGACAAAGGTGCATGGTACACACTGGCCGAGCAGAATCCTGGTGCAGCACCCTCTGGAGGGAAGACCTTCCAAGTCCCAGAACCCCCAAATGTTCACTGTGCACTACCTCAAGATGTGACTCTAATGGTTAAGCTGGTCAAAGATGAGAAAAAAGAGAGTCCCCGGTACAATAGAGGAAAATACATAAATGTAAATGCATAAAGGGAAGTCGAGTGTGATTCCCTACCTTAATTGCCTAACACAATTCCCACTAGATGCATAAATTATAGTTCCTATTAACAGCACTATGAATAATAATCAGTTTACTTTCTGACTTGTGTCTAAATATACTTTCTATATGATTTCATCTTTTATTCAGCTGTTTAAAAGCAGAACATCTAATTACAGTTCCTATTAGTCAACATTAATTTTTTTTTCTTTTTGCTATGGAGCATGTGTGATGATTGATTTTCTAAAAACAGAATTCTTCAGCATATGGAACAAATCGTGTTATTATTAATGCATTCCCAAATGACTCTGCATTTCAATTCCCTTAATTATTTAGTCATTGCTGATTATGTCTTTTTACAATTCATTATCTCATTTCTTGCCATGTGGGCATTTTATTCATTAAGTGTCAAAATGAAGGGTTTGGCCTAAAAAAAAAGATAATCAGGAAATACTGACATATTTTTAAAAGTCTGTGTTTCCTTTCTTCAACATTTTCATGCCATGTGATAACATGGTCTAAATAACAAGTATTTCAAGGGTATCTTTAGGTACCAATGCTAATCTGTGTATCGTGACAGCCATTGTTGGACCGGGTTGGAAGGGCGTCGAGGAGGGAGGCTGTGGAATTGCTTACTGGAGACATCTCTAAAGATTAGAACGTACCAGTCCCATCTGTAGCTCAATCACACGGTGATGTGGTATCATTTTAAACAAAGATACCATTTGTGTAAGTGGTTTGTTGTCCTAGTTTTATTCCAAAACTAAAATCACCTTTTAAAAATAGCCCTTTAAGTAGTGTTGGGAAACACAGGATAACAAACATTTACTAAACTGACTAGCTCTTAATAAGACTTAATTTTGTCCTTTGGCTGGTCCTATTGAAGTTATAGAACCAGATTCTGGCTTGGACTATTTAATAAGGCCTAGGCACTATGACCTTCTTGCAGATGTTGGCTCATGATTTCAGCGAGATCTGTGTACCTCATCTGAGACCAAACTCATTATACACATTTTTTAAAAGGTAAGGGGGAAACTATGAAAGGATTAAGAAGGCTGAGGATGTGAGAAAATTAGAGGAGAGCAGACATACTTATTTTTACCTGGTAAAAGCCTTGTGTCTATCTGAGATGTCAGGTTTTCTGAACAACTTGTGCTTTATTTGTAACCTAGATGGTAGGTACTACAGTAGCATAGAACAAAATGGTAAACCTCTTACCAAGTGTACCCTCTAGCTAAACACGTGCCTCCAGATCATGGTAAAATTGAGTACTCCTGAACACGATATGAAAATGGAACTCGTGTTTGGTTTTTTATTTAGAACAAACAGCAGATGCCATACCATCCAAGGAAAGTATACCAAGGCAAGATGAAGCTTGTAAGAGATGGGCTCAGAGAGTTTTATGACTTTTTGCTCAATATCATCTGAGGCCCAGAACCAGAATTTCTTTGGAGAAAGATGCTGTAATATTATGTAACATTATAATGCTTCCCTCTCTCCTCTGAAGTAAGTGAGGGGAAGGGAGACAGTTCTTCCTCACCTCAAGCCTAAATGAAAGGGCTTTAATACACATACATATGCACACATCAACCACCTTCAGGGGACTTTATATTTGTTCTGGGCGCTTGGGGATACCTAACTAAAGCCTGGAAAAATCAATGAGAGCAGCCACTGAATGGTTGATAAGGCAGCACAGAAGGCTATGTCGCATGCAGACTGCACTGGGACCTACAGAGAGACAAGGTATACATGGATGCAGAAGCTGGGTTGGACAAGAACATGGAGAGAACAAGGAGTCATGGATTACAGATGAATTACCTTCATTAAAGGAGCTACAAGTGGATGTTCACAGTGGGGAAAAATCTTTCTGGAACTACTAAAGCATCCCATAAAGAACCAGTGCTCTTTCCCCAAAGAAGAGACCCACCGACACCACAGAGTACCAGTGTCAGCACACAGGGACAGCCAAATATGACTTGTTTGGCTCCTTAGCATTTTTTGTGACTCTGGTTCTAGCCCTGGGGAAGCCAGAAACCCCAGCTGAAAAAAGAACAATGTAAGACAGTGAAATAGAGAAGGTACTCCCATGTCCCTCTTTCCCTCCTGGGATTCCAGCCTGAAGGAAGCCCTAGTTGGGGGAAGAAAATCTTTAACTTTCAGTGAAGTTCAGAGCTTTGATGATGCCCTATTACTGGGCACTTTAATTATTGAAATGAGATTTTCTGTCACTAAGAATGACTGAAGGACTTTTGAATCATCTACTAGTGCATGGTAAAGTCATGGAAACTACTAAGATTTCATTTATGGGCAGGAGAAGAAGTAGCCCATGAAAAGGGTTGCGAGAAACCATGTGACCAAACACAGAGGTGCTGTATGTCTGCATCCTATTGGGTACTCCTTGGGTGGAACAGTTACATTCTTTATTGTGGTAAAATATATATAACATAAAACTCACCATTTTAACCCGTTTTTAAGTGTACTGTTCAGTGGCATTAAGTACATTTGTATTGTTGTATAACCATCACCACCATCCATCCACAAAACCTCTTCATCGTTCCAAATTGAAACTCTATTTCCATTAAATAGTATGTAATAGTTGTATTTTACTTACTTACTTTTTAATTTGAGAGAGAGGGAGAGAGAGAGAGAGAGTGCAAGCAAGCATGCAAGCAGGGGAGAGAGGCAGAGAGAATCTTAAGCAGGCTCTGCACTGAGTGTGGGGCTCAATCCCACGACCCTGGAATCCTGACCTGGGCTGAAATCAAGACTTGGATGCTCAATCGACTGAACCACCTGGGCGCCCCTGTAACAGTTGCATTTTAAACAGTAAATAAAAGAACTCTGCATAAGGTCTGGCTCTTGGCTTCGGAATTTACTACATGCTTCTGCGGCTGTTTTACTTTTACTTATTCCATTTCTGATGCTCTTATTTGTGTGTGTGTAGATCTGACTTTCATACTACATCATATTCCTTCTGCTTCCGAATTTCCTTTAACATTTCTTATAGGTCTGCTGGAAATGAATTGCCGCAGTTTTTATCTGCAAAACTCTTTACTCCTCTTTAACTTTTAAGGTTTTGTTTGTTTGTTTGTTTGTTTGTTTTTGCTGACAAGTCTGGGTTGACAGCTTTTTCTTCTTTTACCACTTTAAAGATGTCACTCCATTGTCTTACCGCTTGCCTGGCTACTGGTGAGAAGTCTTTGGTCATTCTTAATTCCTCTGTTGGTAATGTGTCTTTTTTCTTGGACTAACTTCAAGACTTTCTCTTTGTCTTTGGTATTCAGAAGTTTGAATATGATATACCTTGAGGGGTATGTGTGTGTATATGATGGTATTCATACTGCTGGGTATTCTTTGAGTCTGAGCTTCTGGGATATGTGGTTTGGGGGTCTGTCACTAATTCTGAAAATTCTTGGTCATTATTTCTTTTGTCTTGTTCTCTTCCCCCCCTCCCCCCCGGGATTCCAATAATATGAATATCACACCATTTATAATTTAATATTATTCTAAAGATCTTAGATACTCTCTTCTTTTTCCTCATATTTTTATATCTTTGTTTTCGTTTTGAGTATTTTCTATTGACTTATCTTCATGCTCTTAGATTCTTCCCTCAGCAGCGTCCAGTCTGCTAATTAACCCATCAAAGGCATTCTCTATCTCTCTGTGCTCTCCATTTCTCATTTTTTTTTTCATGTGGCTCTCTCTCTTATAGTTTACAGTTCTTATCTCCCCAGTTAAATTACTTATATGATTCTGCTTGCATGATTTTAGATTCCTAGCAGAGGTAAACTCTAACTTTATAATTTTAGAGGCCTTTTCCTTCAGAGCCATTAACATATTAATTGCAGCCATTTAAGTTCTCTGTTGTTTTCATGTCTGTGTCACATAAAACTCCCTTTCTGATGATTGCTTTGTTGCTTCAGATTGTGTTTTTCTTGCCTTTTCATAGGTCTCCTAAGTATGTATTAAAAGCCATACATACTGTATAGGGCAGTACACTCTGAGTCCCTCTGTTAGGTCTTTAGTGTTAAGGTTTGTATTAATCTAGTTAGTAATTGGTCTGGATGTGAAGTTTGCTCTCTGCTTGCCTAGGCATCTCCCCACTCAACTTTGGGTCTTTCCTATGCATGACTCTTCCAGTGGTATCCCAGTGTCATTTCTACTCACTGCTTGCTAGTGTGGTGGTTAGAGAATTGGGGAGGGAAGACAGTCTCTGATGTTCTAATTAAGACTTGGTTTCAGGTAGGCACTGTGAACATGAGTCTTCGTGTGAGGCCTCTCTCCAGATGTAATGTTAGGTAGCACATATTCCTGCACCATCCCTAGGGGTAGAGCTATTTCTTTTCTCTTCCCCAGGTACAGTGGACCTCCTCTAGGGACCTCAGAATACATTTTAGTTGCCCTTCCTTCTGGAGATTAAGGCTTTTGTTTCTTAGAAATGACAGGGAGAGGGGTCTGAGTTCAGTTTTGGAGGTGGTTGCCATTCCCCTGCCCCACCAGTGCTCGCAGGTTGCAGTTTTGTGCAGATGAAGACTTCCAGTCAGTCAGAGAAATAGAGGAATTGGGTCTGGATGGAGGTTGGGAAATGAATGCTGTTCCCTCCCCTGTGTCCCCCAGCCAGCACCACAAGAGAGACTTCTCAGTATGCTCCCTGGTCTTTCCCATGAGTGTCTGGTGGAGTAAAAGCCAAAAGAGAGTGAAACCCTCCCTGTGTTTGTGGCACTCTCCTGTGAGCCTGCACTTAACTTTAGCAATTCATTACAAGTTTCTAGCTGAATCTTCTTACTGGTTTACATGGCCTTGGGTGGTGTCCCACATAAGCAAATGCTTAGGCCTTATTTCTTCCTGAAGGTGACTTTCTCTCATCTCATTTTATGTTAATCATTTGCCCTGTGATACCAGTTCTTTTATGGGTTAAATAGTTAATTTGCTGTTTCTCTAGCTTTTTTTCTTGTTGTAAGAGTGGAAGCAGTGCATCTTCTAGCTCTCTACCTTCTTTCTGCAGCTCTGAGCTGAGACATTACTGTTTTTAATAGTACCTTACCAAGCTGTGTGCAATCCTTAATCTCTTTTGAGCTACACAACCAACCTGGATCAAGCACATGTCACTGCTGGCCACAGGCAGACAAGACAATCAGTTAGAAAACTTACTATTAGGGTGCCTGGGTGGCTCGGTCAGTTAAGCGTCCCAATGGTCATGATCTCACAGTTTATGGGTTTGAATCCTGCATCCAGCTCTGTGCTGACAGCTCAGAGCCTGGAGCCTGCTTTGGATTCTGTGTCTCCCTCTCTCTCTGCCCCTCCCCTGCTTGCACTCTGACTTGCTCTCAAAAATAAATAAGCATTAAAAAAATTATTTACTATGTTGAATATGTAGGCCCAGTTCTTCATTTTCAAGTACTGATACATAACATTATAAATTAATTTACTCAAGAATAGATTCTTATCAGAGGCAACACTAAGTTTATAATTTTAGATGCTTGAGTCCCCATGAAGACATAAATTATCTATATATAAAATTCTAGCTCTTATTCATTTCTAGACTCTAGGAGTCTGGCTTTCTTAACAGTAATAACTTAAGGCACTGAATATAATTTAACAAGTAATATGTCCCATACTTGAAAGTATATAAGATGTCTTTAAATACTTAATAAGTCCATTTTTTCATGAAGTCAGATTTTCAACAAACCATTCAAGCACTTATCGAGATGATTGCTGGGTGCCACAAGATCATACAGAAATGTAGGCAATCTCATTCTAATTGAAATTAAGTCTGTACATCACTGAAAATACCATATTGAAAAGAAATAATCCTTCATACATGGTGTAAAAATGCCAACCCATTTCTTTTTTGTGTGTCTTCTTTTAAGGGTCTATATAAAAGCTGAGGATTTTCTGAACCTACCCCTTTGAAGACTTCCACTATTTTAATTCATTATCCTTTCAAGTCCAAGTAGATTTCCGAGTTTTACATTGCTCTCCTCGGTTGAATAAGTATATGTGGAAAGGATTTATATTTAAGTAGGAAGGTTCTATGTCATTTGCCAGCTGTTCCAAGCAATGTACCAAGTGTATTTCAATGTGAAAATACTGCTATAAGTTAGAAGTTATGCATGATTTTTAATCCTTTGTGAGCTCTCAAAAGGAATCTTTAGAAACACAGCAGACTAGAACACATATTATAAAAATTACCTTGCCTGGGTAATCGGATTTATAATTAGGCATACTTAGTATAACCATACACATGGAAAAGCAACTTATAGGCATACGTTGACATAGTTTTACAATCAACTAAAAAGGCAAAGAAATTTAAATAAGCACTTTAACTGTACTTATTAACAAGATAAAAAGCTATCAACTGCCTATCAAACAAATGTTCCACCAGGGGGTGTAGTCTGCACTCATTCCCTCTGCAGCCACTTTACTTAGTACATGCACCTGAACATTTGTATAAAAAACTCCATTTTTGTAAAGTAATTTATAATGTCCCACTGGCTTTGGTTTTATTCCAAGCTTTATTGTTTGTCAGTCAAACTCAATGATTTCCAACACTTTTGTTTTCCTATTAACACTAAGTTTTAAAGAAACTGTAAGCAGGTTCTTTAGTGGGGTTTGCTGTTAATCCCAGGCCAATCTTTTCCTATAGCCAGGAAGCCTTTAGCAAAGCAATCGTTTTGCAGCAGTAAAGATAATTTCACAAATATTCTACAGCTAGATATCATAGATTGAAATTCATTGCTAATGAATCTGAAAATACTCAATTACCCTAACCACAAGTATACCAGCAGCTAACAGTCATCAGTTCCAAAATAAAATGTTTATTTCAATCACAGATTTACAAAATTGGTTTACCTCCAGAACTGCCTCTGATGAATGAAAATATTTTGTTAGATGCTGACTCACTAAGATGTGTGTATTCACAAATTTATCCAGCAATGGGTGTTACAACCATATCAAATAGTGAGTGAGAACAATGACTTTTTTTCTGGGCAAAATGTGCACTGTCTTGAAATCTATATTGGCTCAGTGTTACCCAGCCGGTCTGGGGGCAGTGCTGTTGTTGAACACAGCAGTATCTGATGCACAAGCTGGAGCTCTGGTGCGACGCATACCCATGCGGTCAGCGGTGCCTGGGCTTCTGTCACCTGGAATTCTGGACTATCCTTTTTTACCCTCCTGCCTTGTGGGGAAGAGGACAGCACTGACTGATGTTGCTCTTACTAGGGGTAATATGGGCAGTAACGTGCAGCTCCATACAAGGCAGCATATAACAAAGGCTGATGCAGAAGAACCCAGAGTTTGAAGGCATATTACTAGTAACTAGTTTACACATGAATATACACTTGAGATCAATTCCTAAAGAACCATCAGCGGTATTTCTATGCTCACTGTGCATCCCTCATGCCACATGGCATGTACCAATCCTCAATCTAACTCCTTACAGACTCTTTGCAGCTTCTTACCACCGTGGCAACAGATGCAGCCATCATGTATCCCTTTGTTTCCTCAAGACTATAAGAAAAAAGTGGTACAGATGCGAGAGTCTTGATGTATCCCCACAAGAAGAATTTGCTCAGTCTTCTGTTTTGAAAATATTCATAGTTTAAAAAAAAATTGCACTGCATTACATTTACAAGCTTGGGCTCCGGAGACCTGAGTTTAAATCCTAACCACGTCTCCTAGTTACTCTCTACGTCTCCACTGCCTCTTCTGTAAAATGGGGATGACAGCATATAGGATCACTGTGACGATTAAAAGGGGTAATAGATATTAAGGGCACGGTTAACCATCCATACATGTTAAGCGTTGCTGTTATGATACTTTCTGATGCTTTAAGCCATGGAATTCACTCTAGTCCAAGGAGCTATTCAAATCCTGCACCTTAAATACAGGGAGGCTATGATGCAATATTGATTTGATCAGCTCTTCATCATTTTCAGTGTCCAAGGTCTAGCACATGTCCCTCGAGGAACCATGAGTTTTCCCAGTGCTTCTAGCACACTGGGGGTGGGGGAGAGGATAGGGGAAGGGAATGCATCTTTAAAATGTTCAAATCAAAATTACTGCTCATCTGATTTCCTAAACATTTGTTCTAATTCACCAAATATTTTGCTCACTGCCTTTTCTTTTCATCTTCCTCCATTTGCATGTGCTTTGCTTTTGATGTGGCACACACTTTAAAAATACATTATTAAGCAGACAAGCATGTCACCCCTGGAGCTAGCACTCTGTCCCCTGCTTATTCTTAACAAATCTCCTTTTGTGTTCTTTTGTGCTGAAGTGATTAATCATTTCAACTATTCAAGGGTTGCTGATGATCTTTCTAGATGATGCCAGCTACAATGACCCCTCCTCCCCCACCATTTACACCACTTTAAACATGTTAGGAATCTGCTTCAGAGTCTTTATTCATATCACAGTGGGCTCCTCATTTCATACAACAATAACGAACTAGCCTCCAAAAGAACTCAGTGTTCATTTTTTGTCTTTTTCCAGAGTCTGGGATTGGGATGGGTGTGAAGAGGCTGGTGAGAGACGACGGTGAATAAACAAGTAAACAGGAAGTTAAAAAGTCAGAATGATAAATGCATATTTTGCAGACTAGAGGAGAGGTTTTTATCTCACTGTCTGGAAAGAACCTGTTGCACTTCATTTCCTGTGCAATACCATCTTCTTCATTGCATGTGGCTCGGTTTTCTTACCTTCCTTGCCTCTTTCTCCCTAGTTATATGCAATGGGATTTTCAAATGGCTTTTGTAGTTCGAGTTGAGTCTCAGAATTACCAGGGTCTTAATATGTAATTTGGTTTCCAGAGAAGCAGCCTGGGTAGGTTTTCAGGGATTGGTCAGTTTTTAGTAGCTGTTACTAACATTTTTAGCTAAATTTAAAGGTTCTATTTTGAAAAGCCTATTCTTCACTCCTCCAGCCCACCTCCCAATATACACCACTAAACTGAATTCAAAAACATGTTTAAAAATGGACCAAAAATACTGTTAGGTCACAAGTTATTGCCAGGGGAGGGAAGACTAAAATGATTCATAAAAATGTGTGGATATAAGTATTTTGATAATAGTAAATTAATTAATAAAGCATCTCAGGGTAATTTAAAAAGAAATATGTACTCTACATACAGAAGTAAATCTTTATTTGAGACTACTAAAAAGATATTTACAAGTAGCTGAGGATAGAGTTTTAAATTATTGTATAATACATCAATAATAAGCCTGCTGATCTTAAGATTTTTGATCAAAGCTCAGAAGCCTAATCAATGTTCGTAAATATTTTGTTTAAAAAATAACATGAAATCTTTAATATTTTTAATTCCACACAACCACAGATCTCTAATTATTTAGAATTACAACACAAAAATAAGCCACTAAAATTAAAACCTTGTACTGAAAAACCTGTAATAATAAACAGTGAACTGCCATAACTGGTCATAACTTCTATAATGTCCTAAGAAATTCAGGGAGAGAAAAAGATACACATCCTCACAAACAGGCACATCTTTTTAGTGGGAGGAGAGAGAGAGGGAAGAAAATAAAGCCGCTACTGTTAGCATGTGACAATTGTTCTCAAACCTGATAACTGGAGACACAGGAAGAGGTGTATGTTTCCTGATTTATCATCAGAAACTGAAATTGTTTAGAAAAACAGTATTTGGTAGAGGGCTGATCTCTGGAGAGTGAAGGTATGAGCAGTGGTACTGAACACAGCACTTCTCCAGAACTTCTGAGATATAAGTAGGCCCAGGAATGGTACTATGTGCAAATGGGACAACCTACACATGCAAAACCTAGTTAATGCAGGAGGCTAAAGAATGTCGATGCTGGGTCACCTATTCTGAAATTACGGGCTGTGTGGACAGCTTTGAAAATCTGAACAAAACAAGATGCCCATAAATATGGGAGCACATTCTAAAAGTTATGCAAAATATCTGAGTTCCGGTCTCTACATTTATTTTTATTTGTTTGCTTGCTTGTTTGCTTATTTATTTATTTATTTATTTATTTATTTATTTAAAATGCTTATTTATTTTAACGGGGAGGGGCAGAGAGAGAGAGGGAGAGAGAGAGAATCCAAGCAGGCTTCTCACTCAGTGTGGAGCCCGACGTGGGACACAATCTCATGACCATGAGATCATGACCTTAGCTAAAATCAAGTGTCGGATGGTTAACCAACTGAGCCACCTGTGGGAGTGCCCCCAATTCCTACATTTAAAAAACACTTACATTGCATTGCATCCAACTACCATAAAAACAAAATAATTGCACAACTACAGATCCAATTTCTCCAAACTTACAAAACAACATATAAATGAAATGGAAAAAAAAAATTAGGTTTCTAAGTTTTATCAGGTTATGCTGATCTAAATAATTATGAATAAAAGAACTATAGAAAATGTCTTATTTAAAATATATGATTAATATCTAGATAGATGGTCTAATTTTTCAAGGCCCTTATCTCTTTAATCTGCAAATTATCATCTTCTATTTTAGAAGTTATTTTCAACTTCTCTCTGTGGGTACAATAGTAATTTGTAGCAAATTTTTAATTTCACACCCCTTAATTTGAAAAAGTAACAGAAAACGCTCTGTGAAGTTTTCATGATTAAAAATACAATTTTAAAATGTATATCTTGAGTTGATCGCTTTGGGTAGATGTGTTTTAATTGTTCTAAGAACTGCTTTCCACAGAGCATATTAGCAGTGGAAATAGCTTTGACTTTCAGCCCTTGATTCTATGAGCAGCAACATGGTAATTAACCAAATTATCCCTGCAAATTTATTATCTTGATTTCTTCAACTTGTACATTATACTCATTATCTATCAAAATGAAAAACTCAGTCTCATGAAAGATAATCAGAACATAAGCAGCAGATACGAAGGTCTGAGCTCTCCCGATGTGTATGCCAGCAAAAGCTGCTGGACTCCTTTTCACTTCCAACCCTCGGGAGTTAAGAGGTGAGTTTTCATCTCTCTTGCATTTCTGCTAATTGTAGAATGCATCCTAATGTTCCCAGGTCACACAACAGTCTTGGCTGTCCTTGGAGAACTGATGTTTAGGGGCATAGCACCTCAACATTTTTTGTTGCAGGATTGGAAGGACAAGGTAGAGGGCAGGAACAGACATTGAGTAAAACGTCAAAGTCATCCATTCATTATTCTCCACCCATATATTCAGTATTTATTAAACATGCATTATTTTGACATGTCATTTTGACAGCCCCCGGGGATAGACAGTAACAGCCTAATGCGGGATAAGAACGACCATTGTGACTCAAGGTAATAAGTGAAGTGATAAGAATAAACAATAGCTTTCCTGGGGAATACAGAATAGGAGCCTCTAACTCAGACTCTGGGAATCAGGAAGGCTTCCTGGAGGGAGTGACATCTCAAGGTAGGCTTGGAAGATAAGCAGGAAAACAGTGGAATTTGGGGGGAGGGGTAGACAGAGCATGCTCTGTGGGTACAGAAGAACATGAGATAACCCAGAGGTGAGGGAGAGGTGTTGACATTACTCTAGCAGAAGTGGGGTAGAGAGTGTGGGATGGGCAGTAGCCAAAGATAAGGCTGGAATGTGATACAGGACTAGGATTTGTGTGGCTCTACAGACCACATCTAGGAATCTGACTCTGTCCTGAACCCAGAGGGGAGCCACTAAAATGTTTTTAAAGCAAACATGCTTTGGAAAGCGGATTCTTCCTACACTGGGGAAGCTGACTGGAGGCAGCTGGTAGGCAGGTGGCCAGGGAGGAGGTCTATGGAACAATCTAGGTGGGAAAGGATGATGGACTGAACAAGGAGGGCAGCACAGGGATGGAAAGAAGCAGACTTATTTGAGGGAGATTCATGAGACAGACTGACAGACTGGGTATAGAACTGAATGTGGCAAGTGTGGATAGGAGAATCCAATGGCTTGAGAAGCCAGGTGGATGAGGACAGCCCCTGCTGGAGGAAGAATCAGCAGAGGTATGGGGTGGCATTAGTGTGGAGGGGTCCATGACACATATAAGTGGAGCTGGACAGATGAGCATGAAACTCAGGAAACAGAGCTGGGCTCGGGATACACACTTAACACCCATCATGGCACAAATATTACTAGAAGCTGGAGAAACTGTAGCCTGTGAGAAGAAAAAAGAGCTAGGACAGAAGTCCTAGGAATACTAACACATATGGGATAAAGGTAGTTGCAAGAAGAGAGGTCCATGGAGACCAAGAAGAAATGGACCACCAATTGGGAATAAACCCAAGAGGGTGTGGTGAGAGATGCTAAGGCCTGTGCATTTTAAAGTGGAATGTGCAGTCAGCACATTGAATACCCCACAAAAGATCATACTGGGAATGGTCTCGGAGCTTAGTGGGAAGCTATCCTGGACCGTTGACCCTGGTATAATGGTTTCAGAGGAGTGGATGGGGAGAAACTGGACAGCGGTGGGTTGATGAGAAAGTGGAGCTGAAGGCACATAGGGACTTTTGCCAGGGGAGTCTACCGGAAAAGGGAAGAGCCACAAGGAGTACAGATTTGAAGAAACTCTTTTCCAAAGATGGAAAGAATGTGTACATATTTACCCTGAGGACAAGACACTACAATAGATGGGGGCTGGAGGGCACTTGTCAGCTCTTGAGTTGGCTGCAGTAGTGAACGGGACTCCAAAGCACAGGCAGAGGGATTGGCCAGAAGTCAGGAAAGAGGGAAGGAGGGGTAGGTGAGATTCAGGTAAGTTTCCAGGTCTGTCAGAAGGTCAGAACGTGGGAAGTCTGGCAAGGCAGAGTCTAGGCCTATTTTGTTCACTGCAGTACCCCCAGTGCCTAGGACAGAGGATGGCAAATTGGCCAGTGAAGCAAGCAGGACGAGGGCTTCATGCTAATAGCATCTATTTCCTGAGTTCCAGAGAAGGTGGAGCTCCTGCTGAGGCAGGAAGGAGATGCAGATGTCAGAGGTGTGGAGCAAGGGGAATGGCTTGGCTAAGCCAGATCAACCTCATTCTTGGGGATGAGAAAGTCTTACTCTCTATGTATAAATCACAGATACACATACCATCCATAGATGTACAATATATTTGTGGTATTAGAATTTTGTTGAGTAGCAATTAGGAAGAATGTCTTGTAAGATTCCTTAGAAGAGGATAATGAGAAAAAATTGAGGAACACTGACTGGGCAAAGGTGGAGAGACCGCAGGACACCTAGAGCAGCAATGCCTGGTGAAGACCACGTTGACAGTGAGCTCTAGTGGGAGCAAGTCACTGTTTAAGGGAAATAGCACAGGCCAGCTAATGTGATCCTGCCCTGGAAGTAGGATTCAGCATAAATGAGAGGTCACAACTGGTTGGGTGCCTAGAGGGGTCCATGATCCAGCCCCAGAGTTGGCTGCTAGAGAAAAGGTTTCACTGTTCCATCCCAGAAGTCCTGGAGGGACTCAGGGCTGATGTAGGCTCTGAGAGTGGACAAGGGACCAAGCACAATGGTGTCCTGCTAATGGAGGGGCGCGTCCACAGAGGGACCCTCCTCAAAGGAGGGCAATGCCTCACACATGGCTGTGCCAGTCACAGGCTAAAATTGGCAAGCTCTCTGGGGGAAAGATGGCCATGCCCTTATGGAATCTTGATGGGATGGAAACAGTAGGAAGAGGTCTTCAGTGACTTGTATTCAAGAACGTGTTTGCAACAACCAGCTGCCTGAGAGAATTTCCAAGTCAGAGAGAGAGAAGCATAAAATGTAGGGTAGAGGTGAAGAAGGTCACAGGACTCTTTATGCCAGAAATTTCCTGACACAAAGGTTACACGCATGCATATATACATACATCACACTCCAAAAATACTTTTACAAACAAGGAGAATCTTATTTGTCTGCACATTTTAAGTACTAATATCACTTTGGCTAATATTTTAATGTTTTTGTGCTTAAAAATTTTTTTTTCTTAATGTTTATTTATTTTTGAGAGAGAGAGAGACAGAGCATGAGCAGGGATGGGGAAGAGAGAGAGGGAGACACAGAATCTGAAGCAGGCTCCAGGCTCTGAGCTGTCAGCACTGAGCCCGACACGGGGCTCGAACCCACGAACTGTGAGATCATGACTGCAGCTGAAGTTGGATGCTCAACCAACTGGGCCACCCAGGTGCCCCTGTTTTTGTGCTTTTTAATTAGCACTCTGAAATATTCCTTATAAAAGGACTTAAAATAAAAATTATATAAATAATTATCAGTTTTGATTTTTGGTAAGGTTTTCAAAGTCCAATGAACACATATGCTTATATTATACTTAAGCACAGAAATAGGAAAGAAAAAATAAAATTGCATTCGTTCTATTAGGTAAATTTAGCAAAGGACATGAAGCAAATTAAATGGCTAGCACTAAATAGTAGCACTGTACTGCTGAACAACAGCACTTAAGGGAACCAAAGATTAAAAATAAATATGTTCTTTGGGAACTTATACATTTGAAAGTATCAGACATCATAATCTGTGTATTGGTATTTTCTGTAAGTAAAACAAAAAACACATTGCAATGGTAAACTTCATTCTTGGATAAAGATAAGAATTTGCAAGTTTTGCTCTATGTGATCCAAGGTTAAGCACTTATTTTTCTGGAAATGATAACTCGCTGAAACACAAAGAAGCAAAATACCGCGAGGTGCTGTGAAAAGCTGAGCGGCATGGATGGGTGACACCGTATAACCCAATGGACCACATATACTCTGACAGTCGACCGCAGTCTCTGCTTCTGTCCCACCCTCCTACACTCCCATGTTGCTGGGGTAGGACTCTGCAAAGCACCTTTCAGAGGAGCTGTTTGTTTTCTTCCCCACATTCTCTCTCTTACTCATTCTATAAGCATCTGGTCCCTTTTGCATGTCTTACAAGTGTTTAAAGGCACAGAGTAAATCTACCACTTGTTGAGTGACATTCAATCTCTTCATTTCTTTGATCTCTTGATGTACCTTATAAGGCAAGAGCAACAGAACACTTACAAAATCAAGTATTTTTAATCTTCTGGTCCTCTAATGTAATGCTGAGACTCTCCAAATATCTTCCTGAGAAACTGAAACTGGGTCTTTGACCTTGCCTGAAGCCCAGCCCTTCATGCATTCTGGCTGGCTGACACATTTCCCTTGCACATCTCTTAGTCTTTAACAGCCTGGGTACAGCAGGAGGCACACAGCACCATTAGTTTCCATGACACCCAGTGGCATCTAGGTTTTGTTAACATGCCATTTGTGTTATCTCCTCTTTTTTTCAGTCAGCACCTTCATAGTAAAATATTGACAAACACCCATGAAAAGATATCAGCTGAAGTATCAGAATTCACTCTTGACTGTCAGAGCAGAAAGTATATTCCCACATGCCTCTAGCTACATGGGCTGCTAACATTCCTTTGGGCTTCTATCCCCATGGTTCTGTAAATGCCTTTGTAATTTCTAATGGTATGCATCAGAACAAGACAGGTAAACACAGAAAGGCAAAGCCCTTTGTGCCCAACAGGAGCTTCTGGACCTCTGAGGTTCCTCTGGCCATCACCCCAAAATCTCTGGGCTCAGAGCAAATTCTGATTTAGAGCGGTCTCTTGCCTCATGTCTGTTAGAAACTGAACACCTCTAGAGTCATCGCAAAGTCTACAGAGAGTAGCCAAATGGCCCTGAAACATTGGAGCAGGCCAATGGATACTCCTCACAGGTACAAAAATGCCCTTGGCAAGCAGAAATGGAGTCATTTAAGTAGGGTTTGTGGTTTTGGCCAAAAGGACTAGCATAATAACATCTCGTAAAAATGCATCTATGGTTATAAAATAAAATATAAATTGTGGTATTTCTGTCTCTATCCATTCAGATGATCAAATATGAAAAGAAAAATCAAAACAAAACACTACCAAACAATAATTCATCTTGGACAAGACTTGTAGGTTTTGTCTGGTCAATTTCTCTAGGCCTACATCAAGTTTACTTTTGCTTTGATTTTATTTCACTACAACAAGTAATGGGATGTATTAATGGGGCTCCTGAAAAGCTATACATGGACTGATTTTGCCATTTGTGGGCTTCATTTTGTCACTAACAAAATCTTTACTGTTTGAAACAAATGAAATAATTAATAAAGGAAAGAGCATGAGTTAAAAAAAGCCCATCTGGCTCTGTGCTGACAGCTCAGAGCCTGGAGCCTGTTTCAGAATCTGTGTCTCCCTCTCTCTCTGACCCTCCCCCGTTCATGCTCTGTCTCTCTCTGTCTCAAAAATAAATAAACGTTAAAAAAAAAATTAAAAAAAAAAAAGCCCATCTGGTCTAAAGCAGGGGAGATTGGACTGAGGTCCATTTTTTCAAATGACCCAAATAGGTCACTTAAAACAAGTTGTCTGTTTGTTCTCTATTTTTTCTATAGAGTGGCTAATATATTTTCATTAAATGTAGACTTTTAAGCACAAGGTTTGTCTTGGCCCACATGAGGGTCTGAACATGTCAGGGGGCCATGATAATGTGCACGTCATACGATGGTGCTTTCAATGCTTTCCTCACTCACAGATCTCGCAGAATCAAAACCGAAAATCTTGTCCAGCAGGCTCCTTAACTTTCTAGGAAAGGAGTTTCCTTTTGGGCTAGAAGTTGTTCAACTGTAGTGTCAAGAAATTGATGTGGGTCTCCAGAATCCAAACAAGTACCAGTTACCCTTTTCCTACCAACAGAAATGCAACTCTATGTAAATATTCACTATAAAGATTTCTATGAAGTTGGAACTGAATTAGTGACTAAAGATGAAAACTAAGAAGATAATCGGCTCTGATGTTATGTGGAAATTGTCTCTAAATTCGTCCTTTGAGCCCAAACCAGAATCTCAATCATTGGCTTCTTTATTAGGAAGGCTCACCACGCTATGAGTAGTACTCCTCAACAACTCCATCTAAAGCTGTCTTGCATAAAATTTGTGCATCCTAGATTCCAGCCCTGCACAACCCCATTAAGTTGTAAACGGATTTTATTTGCTGAACAAATGTTAATGCCATTCTACGTTAATGGATAATGCTACAGAAAGCACCTAAGTATTACAGCACTGGAACCTTTAAGAATGAAATATAGTGTAACTTAAAAAACTGTCTCTTACAAACATATGTCAGCCATGAGGGCTCCTAGCTTGTGTCGCCCATCTTCATAGAACTCAGTTATAATTTCTCCCTCGGTTAACTGAATTTTGCAATAATACACAGATTTATTAGGTCCCAGGGTTAAAATTCTCTGAGTAAGAGTAAAAAATAATTACACTTTAGAATATAATGTAATATTCAAATGGCTTGAAAACAGTCACCTCAGCAAAAATAAGAGAGAGGAAAGGAAGAAGTTTAAAGATGAGGTTGATAACGTTGGCCATAAAACCTCTGTGAGTTCAAGTGCACAAATGCATGATCTGGCACTTCCGAATCATAAACACGTGGAAATGGGAAACCTCCCTTTCATGGCAAAATGCCTGAGTGGTTTCATTATTGAGCCAGGGGGACTTCTTCATTTAAATAAGAAAGCTTGATAGATAAGATAGAGAGGGTGCTGATGCCAGACTGTGCTCGTTAAAATCCCAGCTCTACTACTTTCTAGTTGTATGACTTTGGGCAAGCTGTGTTTAACTTCCTTCTTCTGTAAAATGGGGATGTTAACAGTGCCTGACTCATGGGGCATCCGTGATGGTTAAATGAGTTAACACAAGCAAGAAACTGAGAACAGTTCCTCGTTTGTAATAAATGTTCCACAAATGTTAGCTCTTCATCATTTGGTACCTGTTATTATCTATAGGATTGATTGCAGATGGAAAGGCCCTGAATGGGAACCATGGCCTTTCCTCATAAAATTTCTTTCAACTCACTGATGCTATATTCTCAGTTTTCTCTTGTCTGGATGCTGCACCCTCTACTCCACAGAAACAGCATGCAATAAAACCACTGAGGAGCTTTTTGTTGTCCAATCCAGAGTGGTTTTCAATTCTTGTCTCTCTTCTCCCCTCAGAAATCCTGTACACTGTTGAGCTTGAAACTCTCTTTCCCTGGATTCTGGGACTTTCCATGGCCATTATTACTCCTCAACTTCCTGAGTCATGCCCTCTCACTTTCATTTGCAAGGGGATCCTACTCTCCCTGACCCTTATACGTTTGAGTTTCAGCTTTCATTGCCTCTCGGTCTCTCCTCTCTCCGGGTAGATTAACCTATTTCTGTGGCTTTATTACCAACAAAATTAGCCTGCAGCTTTAGACCTCTGTTCTGAGCCCCAGACGGATGTATGCTCATCTACATTCTCCATGTTTACTGGATTGCCTCAAAGGTAGTTCAAACTCAACATGTCAAAAAATTAATTTATTATTTCATCCCTCCCCCTCAAACCAGCATCTCCTTCAATGTTTCCATGCCCGTGAGTGCCCCACCAAGCATCTCTCATCTGGACAGCTGCAGCAGCCCCTCCTCTTTCTTCTTCCCCTTCTCCTCTCAATCCATTCCACAAAGCAGTTAGAGTAGAGTGTCTAAACAGCTAATCTGATAACGTTACTCTGGCTCAGCTCCTTCACTGGCTCCCCTATACATATCTTAAACATGACTGAAAAGGAACAGCCCTACCTGGCTTCTCCTGCCTAGTTTTCCCACCTACACTCTAGCCACTCTGGGCTCACTGCCCTTTGTGGGTCCCTAACTAGCCAAACTCTTCCTGTTTCTCTGCTGGCAGCCTCAACATTTTTCTCCTATACCAATTTTCTATTCAAACTCCAACTATTGGTCCAAATGTTGCTTCCTCATGAAAGACCTAAAATTAGAGTCACCCTGAGTATTCGTCACAATTAATATTAGACATTTATTTATAAGATTACAAATAAAACTTAGTATCTATATCTTCCAGCACATCACTGGTTTCAAAAGGGTCATGTCTGTTTGGCCTGCTATTGTTCTCCCTGTACCTCCCACATGGAAAGGACATGCTAACACTTGTTAAATGAATATCTCAATTTTCATTATTTTAAGGCGCCTTTATGACCTGCTCATTCTCCACAATAAGAGAGAGAGATGGCTATAAGTACCAAGTACCTTGGTGACCTGGACCACATTAGGTTTACCTCGCTGATCATAAGGGGAGAGAAAGTGACAAGGAAAACTGGGCTCCACAAAGACTATCTATCCATGGGAACCCACTGCTTTTAAGCCAATACGTCATGCCCAAGATTTAGAGTAAATGGAATCTGTTTGTGAGCTATCACAATGATATTCTTCCTTCTCCCTTGGAGGATTCTTTCCTTCCTTCACGTACTCATTTATTTATTCATTCAACAAGATCCTGATTCTCAATTCCAGACATCGGGGCCATGGTGTGGGAGGAATACTGACATCTGGCAGATACACAATAAATACAATAGGCTGTAACAGAGAAGGCGCCCTGTGCTTGTGTTTGGAAGAGAGGACATGCTTAGGACAAGCGGGGAAGACAGCTCTGAAGAATGACTGGTGTGAGCGAGGCAGAGGACAGCCAGGAAAACATTCCAGGCAAAACCTGGAAATACTGGCGTGATCATCTAGGAGCTCCCTCAGCAACAACTACGGCTACTAACACCACAGGTTGACAGGTGAGGACAGAGAAAAGGCCCACCTGGACAACACCAGCACCACTATCACCTCTGTTTCCTCTGACCCTATACTATCTCCCATCCTGGACCACTCATCATGGGCTCTAGGAAGATCAGAACATTAAAGAGAGCTCAGCTATCTCCTGATGAGTTCATCATCTCCACTGCCCTTTACCTTGCACATGCTTACAAATCAATGATCTGGTTGGTCCAGACTTTCCCTTTTGTTCCATGACTGATTCCAGGAAGGCTCTGGCAGTGCCAGTGCCAGTGGAATATGAGGAAGTAGGAATATCAGGAAGTAGGAGTGGGATGAGGGGGTATAAGACTTTCTTCAGCTCTCTTCTGAAAAAAAAATGCCTTAAAACTCTCGACGGCAGCATTCGGTTTAAGTGAATTTTATGTTACCTAAACTATACCCTTTTGGTGTGTGAATTGCTCAAGCCTGTATTCACACTTTAAGCCTTGTTTGGAGTGCTGCAAAGAAAGGTCAAATGACAGATTTCTACCATAACCTCAGAAAAGATAAGGAAGGATAAGAAGGGGTCGGATTTTAAAAATAGTGAAATCAAAGGAGAGATGTGTACTGCTATTAGCATTTTGCTGACATAAATACGATAACCAATCAAAGGAAGATGGCTTTATCACTGAATATTTGGATTCCAAACATGAAAGTATGTCAAAAGAGAAATAGGGCAAGTATATCAGCACTTCACACTAATTTGTTGTTTAATCTGAAACAAAGCTCCAGGTTAGAGATAATACAGATATAAAATACAATATGTATTTTATTTAACATATATGAAATGCCAGAAATGAAGCTACCCACTTTGACAACTGTTTTCTATATTAATCTCTGCCAGAAAAACAAAAATCATTATGAACTCAACAGATCAAACTTCAATTAATTATTTTGGTTAACTTGAGAGTTAAAAGGTTCATGAAATAATGCTTTCCAGGAAGAAAAAAAAATCTGCCTCTGAAAACAATGTGATGATTAATGTAAATTTTTAAACCAAATAATTATATTACTGTCATTCATTAGCAATTCAAGAAAAAGTGTGTAGGATGTCCAAAAGTTAGAAACATATTAAAATAAAGGTTTTTTCTTTATAGGGAATTGCCATCCCATCTGGTCTAATTTGTCTTGGTGTTTTTCCCAGTGTAATATCAGCTTTTTGAGAATGTAAATTATTAGGTCACTCCCCTGAACAAATATGAGTGAAGAAAAAATATGGGTTGAAGATGACATCCTGATTACAAGTTTGAATACTCAAGAAAACACTAATATGGCAGGAGAGCCCAGCTTAAGTGAATCTGGGTGTGAAACTGGTTCATGAAGGGTATCTACTAGAGATGATGATGATGATGATGATGAAAAGGACAGTGTCAGACAGTAATAGGCAAAAACGTTAGTAAGATGCAAAACAATATGGAAATAAATTTTCAGACAGTGAGCATCACCTCTTTGTCAGAGTGCTTCTGATTCTAATTAAGTTTAGGAGAAAACTAACAAGGCAACCCTTGCCTGACTGGGAAATAAGGACTATTAAAGGATGCTTTTAAATAGTAGGCTGACAAATGGGGCATCCAAATGTAAGCACGACCATATTTTTCATCTCAACTCTGTTCTTCTGTCTCCCAGCTGATCACTTTAATACAGTGTCACCTCAGCCTGTACAAAGGCACTGGGTTGATGTGTAGCTCCTAGATTTCTAAAAGAAGAATTGCTTTTGTAAAGCAGCATTTGGACAACTTATATGATTGCCTTCAGAAAAGGTAAACCTCAAACAAGAAGCAAACAATAGGCTCCTTGGACAACACAGCCACATGCCTCCTTCTATTTGGGATCTAGTCCAACCAATTGGTAAGATTTGTAAAAAGAAAAAAAATCTCCTTACCCGAATTATTTCTTCAACACAGCTGTTTGTGTCTCCAGATCTACTCTCCTGAAAGCAAAGGGAAAAAAAAAAAAAAAAAAAAAAAAAAAAAAAAAAAAACAAAACAGAATTAGCCTGAGAGCACAGATTTATGGTTACAAAGAAAAGATGACACATAAGCTTCTAAACTTGAGCTTGGACCAGGGATGCCTGAAGTGGGGCTTACTGATGAGCTCCTTTCCTTTATGGGGCAGCACGAGTCACGGCTATGACTGCTCCCCTCCCCTCTGTGGCACAGTGGACAGGTCAGCCAGGAGCACTGCATACACCTGAGTTTTAGCTCGGGGCCCTCCAGTCATGGCCATGCTTGGCAGGGCAGGCTTCTGGGAGGATAGCAGCCGACAGACAGGGGTGAGCTCTTCACCTTGGGCTCTACCAATGTGTGGAAGTGTGGCCTCCACTGCAAAAGTGGAACCAGTTCACCTACCAAATACATGCAATGGCTTTGCCGAGTCCAGTGGCTTGCTAAGGCTTAAGTAAAAGTCTGTCCCCACTTTTTATGTAAAAGTCTGGTAGTTCCACCATCCTCAAAGCCCAGATTTACTGGTTTGATGAGCAGAAAACTGAAAGACCAAAAGGAGAAATATCCTCTCAACATTCGCACAGCATGCTGGGTGTCATACTCCACAGCCACTTGTTCTGTGACCCACACTGCCCTGTGCTGTGGAGATGTTAAGGACTCTGAGGAATGGTGGCTTCAGGTCAGAGCCGACACTGGGGAGCATTTTAAGTTCCAGAAATGCTGTGTGGTTACTGCTGGTTCCATAGCTCAGAGCACAGGAAGTGGTATGGTGGGGACATGAAAGCAGCATCGGCTGGTAGAAGTGCCCACTGTGGTCTCAGGGAGCCACTTCCCCTGGCCTTTTAATTCAACAAGGCTGCCCACAGTTCAGCGTGACATTCTAGAACGAGGCTGTCTTCATAGTGTTCTCCAAACCCGCTCTCCCATCCTCTTCACAGTTCTCTCTCCATCAGGGAAGCAAATGTGCCCCTTCCTGGGTTTCCTGGTTAATTCCAAGTCGCCCTGTAGATAACAGGTCAACCAGGACTTCCTCAGAGCAGCCGTAGCTAAGCCTGGAGTACTCATCCTCAGCCACATTTACTTCTTCAGAGCACTCATCACACTCAGTAACTAGCTATTTCATGATACTTCCTCCCCACAGAACATACACTCCACAGATTCAGGGGCTCTGGGTCTTTCAGCTGTGCTTCACATTGTCCTGAGTATGTGCAGTAAATGTTGGCTAGTGGACACTGTATGAAGAAATGAATGAACCTACTTCCTGTAGTCTTAGAAATATGAGGAGTACCATAATTGGCTCCAAGATTTGGGAATATTGCAAAGGCTTGCCAAAGAGCACACCTTTGTACCCTAACCACCCCTGTGTGTGCCACCTCACCCCCTTCACCTGGTGGAAGAGCATTCTGTTTGAAATATTCTACCCTTCATACTGGGTAAGGAGGCAGAGTGAATGAAGATATGGGAAGCTTGAAAAGGTCCCACACATGATTGAGAGAATTTGTCCAGGTCCCCTAATGGAGGCCCATAAAGTTTACATGACTTGCCCCTTGCCACATAACAGCAGTGCCTGGACCAGACATAGGACTCCTGACTCTCAATCATGTACGTTTTCACTTCCAGAAACTTTCCCCAGTCCCAAAGCTGTGCTTGAAATATAATCTGTTGGCAAATCTGAGTTCATTTGTCAAAGGTATTTCATTACCAGGGTTTCTACAAGGTTTATATAAGTTTAGGAACTTCTTGTGTGTGTGTGTGTGTGTGTGTGTGTGTCTGTGTGTGTGTGTGCACGCGCATGCATGTGGTAAAATATGCAAAATATGAAATTTGCCATTTTAAACCATTTTTTAAAGTTTTTATTTATTTTTGAGAGAGAGAGAGACAGACAGACAGACAGAGCATGAGCAGAGGAGGGGCAGAGAGAGAGGAAGACACAGAACTCTGAGCAGGCTCCAGGCATTAAGCTGTCAGCACAGAGCCTGACGCAGTGCTTGAACTCATGAACTATGAGATCATGACCTGAGCTGAAGTCAGAGGCTTAACTGACTGAGCCATCCAGGCGCCCCCATTTTAAACCATTTTAAAGGGTATAATTTACTGGCATTCAATACAGTCACAATGCCACCACTATCTAGTTCTATAAGTTTTTCATAACCTTGAATGGAGTCCCCATGCCTCTTGAACAGGAACTCCCCATTCTTCTCTCCCCAGCCCCTGATAACCACTACTTTCTGTCTTGATGGATCCTTCTAGTCTGGATATTTCATGTAAATGGAATCATAAAATATGTAGTCTTTTATGTCTGGCTGGTTTCACTTAGAATAATGTTTTCAAGTTTTCAAGGTTCCTCATTTTTTTTTTTTTAATTTATTTATTTGGCTGGGGAGGGGCAGAGAGAGAAGGAGAGAGAAAATCACAAGCAGGCTCCATGCTGTCAGTGTGGAGCCTGATGTGGGGCTCAATCCCACAAACCATGAGATCATGACCTGAGCCAAAATCTAGAGTCAGATGCACAGCCGAGACTGAGCCACCCAGGCGCCCTGGTTCCTCTGTGTTATAGCATGTATCATACTTCATTCTTTTTTATGGCTGAATAATATTCCACTGTATGGATATACCACATTTTGCTTATCTATTTGTAAATTGATGGACATTTTGATATTTCCACTTTGGCTATTGTGATATCACTTCTATAAACATCCATGAACAAATTTTTGTTTCAATGTCTGCTTTCAGTTTTTTGGGGTATATAACTAGGAATTGAATTAGTAGGTCATATGGCAATCCTATGCTTAGCTTGTTGAGGAACTGCCAAATTTTTTTCCATACTAGCTGTACTATTTTATATTCCCACCAGCAATGTATGAAGGTTCTAATTTCTCCAACTCCTCACAAATACTTGTTTATTTCTGGTTTTGCATTGTTTTGTTTTTGTTAGGACCCATCCTACTGGGCATAAAATGGTATCTCATTACAGGCTTGATATGCATTTTCCTAATGACTATTGGTGTTGAGCATCTTTACATGTGCATGTTGGTCATCTGCATATCTTCTTTGGAAAAATGTCCTTTGCCCACTTTTTAACTGTGTGTGTGTGTGTGTGTGTGTGTGTGTGTGTGTGTGTGTGTGTCTTCCTATTGTTTGTTGTAAGAGTTCTTTATGTATTCTGGATCCTTGACCCTTATCAGATATATGACTTGCACATCTTTTCTTGCATTCTATGGGGTGTATGTTCACTCTCTTGGTAGTTCATGGATGTACATAATTTTTAGTTTTGATGAAGTCCATTTTATCTTTCTTGCCTTTGTTCCTTTGCTTTTGGTGTCATATATAAGAAACCACTGCTGAATCCAAGGTTCTGAAAGATGTACCCCTGTTATTTTTAAGAGTTTTACAGTTAGTTTTTATATTTAGGTCTTTAATCTAATAGTTTGAGAACTTTTAGGTAAGATTAATTTCCTTATGGGTTATTTGGTAAGTTTTAGTTAAAATAGGAACATTCTCTTTGTATAAATTACTTCATGCTGGTTCATCACTAAAAGATTAATAACAAAAAGCATAAGGCACAGCCACTGTTGCTCATAGTGCAAGAACACAACATACATGTCTATTACTATAAATCAAGAAAAAATAGTCTTAAAAAGCATGACAGGTTAGGAGACCCAAATGCTTTTTATAATATTTCATTATCTTTTCCTACACACATCCCTCCTGTTTACCCAAAAGTTCCAGTTTGGTGACACACATCTAATAACTCCCTCCTCTCATCCCCAGTGCCTTATCCTAGGACTGCTCTGGAAACTTCACCATTCTAACACTCCAATCCAACTGGATCAAAGAGCTCTTGTTTGAACCTGCCCCAAACCTACTTCCTTTCCAGAGCAGCCTCAGGCAATCATCATAGAGTCTGTAGGGAACAGTCTCAGTCCGGCCAGGGCTCAATGGTGTTTGGAACAATCTCCTTTGGAATTCAGCAGTGGGGATAAATGATCTCAACTGGAAAACCTGTCTTCAAACTTACAACCATTTCTCTTATTCTACTTCTAAGTCCCAACTCTTTTCTACTGCATAACATACTGGCAGAGTAAATGCTAAGTTCTCACGTAACTTTCTATTTTGCACCTTAAAATGATCAATCAAGAAAAACTTGGCTTCATGTTCACTTGGTAGACTCACCCAGATACACAACATACTAAAAACATTCTTCAAATTAAACTTTGGGTTGATTCCTTAAACTACAATTCCCCTGAATACCACACTTTAATTTCATTTCAAGTGATTTATATAAATGACGGGTTGCTCTTATGGATATTTCTCCCTGTAATCCTATAAATTTCTACTATCCTATTCTAAAAAGGAAATTCACTGAGAGAGAAATACAGTACAGATGCCTGTTCAAATACGTCCTTCATCCCTGTAGATGGAGTATGTAAGATTATTACACTGGGTCCTCCCAATGACTGTTCCAACCATGAGTTTTGATGGTCTGGACAGACATCAGGTCTTTCCCTACTAGGAAAGATGCTTATTAAAGCTGAGAAATTACCAGGACTGAAGTCAGGACAAACAACTTCAAATAACAGTGTCAGGAAGCCCTGGGCTTAAATGACAGTATGGAGAGTATTTGGCAGAAATCTTGGGCCTCCTCTGGAACATTTATTACTCCTGGAAACACCTAGGGACCTAAGAAGAGTACCACATTGAATCGGAATCTCTAGGATCCCATCTTGGTTGGAGTGGGTCTGTGAGGCAGA
Organism: Panthera uncia; assembly: GCF_023721935.1. Taxonomy (NCBI): domain Eukaryota; kingdom Metazoa; phylum Chordata; class Mammalia; order Carnivora; family Felidae; genus Panthera; species Panthera uncia. Next base: position 58,720,522 of record NW_026057578.1, on the reverse strand, counting down.
GTACTGTAGAAAGTTTGAATTGGGAGGAACCTTAGAGCTCATTTTAGGCCAACTCAGTGATTTTAACAGATGGAAAAACTGTGGCCCAGAGAAGTGAAAGACTTTGCCCAAAGTCATTCTGGCAGGAAGGGGCAATCAAGATAGAACCCACACCCATTTCTTCAACACCAGTTCAGTGCATTTTCTACTATGTCATCTGTCTCTGTAAGATCAATCCTTAAAACTGGTACAATTTGAGGTCACTGTCATGCTTGAAGTACAGAAATAAAAGAATCTGAAGAGTATTTGGGTAAATTCCCATGCTGCACATTATCCAACACTTAGTCACCCTGTGGCTTACTAACCTCCAACATCACATGCATAGACCAAAGGGGGAAGAGACAGAAGAGAAAGTGGACAGAAAGGGTTAAAACCACAAACCCTTCTGTGACATTGACAGATTGGAGACAAGCTTTTGTGTCCCCTGAAATTGAAGGACAGAATCCCACCTCTTCTTTTCCAAATACACAAAAGGGGGTAAGCAGGTAGGATTGGGGTGAGTAGAGGGTGAGGGTTTGGGGGAGACTGGAGGGCCTTTCACCTTCTTGATGTCTTTCTCAAATCTGGTTTCAGCTGCAGTTGGGTACTTTGATTATATTTACGTTTTCAAAACTTTCAGTGTTTATGAACCAGATTAAAACATGCATGTAATTTACATCTCTAAATTTGTGTTTATATTTTTCACAATAAAGTTATTGCTTTCCCTGGAAAGGTACCCACTGAGAAGAAGGACTGCACAATGCACATTTTAATTACTCTCTATTTTTTTTTAAGGGTTTGTAGCTGTTGTTTCATGCTGAGTTGCTGAGCTGTTGCTCCGTATTTACTGCGACTTTGATGAACCCACCCCATTTCCTATCATTACATTTTGAAATCTGTCATAACAGTCTCACCTCACTGAACCTCCAACTAAACTTCAATTAAAAGCTAGCAACCCCAGCTGATTCTCCTGCTCTACAGCCTTGTCTATCACGTTCCTTTTTCACAGAACTGCTTTCCTCAAATCCTACCACTTAAAAATACACACCACACACTCTGCCAGGGAAATGTAAGGAGCTAAGCTGTGGGAAAGTAGAGCTGGAGAAATAGCCAGGAGCATCCTATCAGTGAGAGCAGAAGTCCCTAATTACCATGCCAAGCACAGAGCCCTGGAAGAAGCAAGCAAGGCTTAAGGAGAAAAGGCTCGATCAAATCAGTGGGAAATGGCATTTTGCTGCATAGATGAAGCTGCACACGTCCTATTTTCAAAAATAGTTTAACTCTTCATCAGACATATTTAAGATGGAACTTTCATTCTAAAATAAAGCTACTTTAAAGTCACGATGCCTTTGCTTGTCTGCAAGCACTCAAAAGGCCCTCAAGCATTTAGAAATTGTTTATCACATGCACACTCTTCAATACTTCTACAGAAGTATTTTTAAATAAGCCTTACTATTCTTGATTTACAGAAAAACTAAGTTACAAAGAAATTAGGTGTGTGCCATCCATGCCACCAAAGCAGTGGCGAGGATGTAAGCTCGAATTCAGGGATCATCATAATTCTATGGGAAGCTCATCCACTGGCTGTACCCCCAGCCTCACCTGAGGCCAGTGTCACATGCGGACAGGGAGGCAGCTGGCCAGTTCTCTTTCGAATTCAACCTGTCTTACACCCAACCTAACTCCTTCCCTTTTGAGGGCTACACTCTGCTCCCACCCATGCTAAAAACCCACTTCATCCCTCTTCAGTCACTTTTTATCTCCTGGATCTGCTCTTTTGCTCTGCAACTCACATCCATCCCTTCCTCTCTGATTCTACTGTTACACCATCATTGAGACATTTATATACTGAGAGGAAATATAAGCAAAAAGAGAAATAAGAAAAGAAAGATGTACAAAGGTATATATAAAAATGCAAACAAAGTGAGGGCTGATGGTGGCAATACTAATATCAACTAAAGGATGGTTCATAGAAAATAAAATAAAATAAAATAAGATAAAATAAAATAACTGAAGAGCACAATACAGAATGAGGAAAAAAATAGCCCAGGCAGTAACAGAGCATCAAAATAAGGCATGCTAGGAAAAAGGCAGAGAAATAGAATTATTATGGTTGGAAGTGTTTAATCCACCCTTATTCCTAAATAGACAAAGGATGCTGCATCCTCCTCCAAAAGAAACTATATAGAGGGATAGAAAAATTTAAAAATTAACTAAAATGAATAAGGCTGAATTGTTAGGTACTGTGAACTTAGACAGGAATCCCAGTGTTTCAAGCACACATGAGACAGTTACCAAAGCGGCAATTGCTGTAGTAGTCATATATTGAGCTACGATAGGATGAAAAAAATTCCAAAAAAGTAGTTGTTTTATAGCCCAGACTCTTTAACCACAAGTTATCAAAACAATGAAGCTATAGGGGCGCCTGGGTGGCTCAGTCGGTTGGGCGTCCAAATTCGGCTCGGGTCATGATCTAGCAGTCCGTGAGTTCGAGCCCCGCATCGGGCTCTGTGCTGACAGCTCAGAGCCTGGAGCCTGTTTCAGATTCTGTGTCTCCCTCTCTCTGACCCTCCCCTGTTCATGCTCTGTCTCTCTCTGTCTCAAAAATAAATAAACGTTAAAAAAAATTTTTTTAAAAACAATAAAGCTATAAATTAAACACTGTATAGACATAAAAATCTTCTAGAATTCTTAGAATAAAACAAATATCACACACTTATAAATAACTCTTTATAGTTACAGAAAAATAATATTAAAATACTGCCAAACAAAATTATGGGATACCCCAAAATATTCTTAGAGAAAAATTCACGCACTAACAAAATTACACTATGTTTTGAGAGAAAATTTAGGTGCTAGGCAATCAATTAAAAATTTAAAATCAAGAGAGATATAAGAGGGAGAAAATAACACATAGGGAAAACCAATGAAATATTTATAACATGAAAAATCAGAGTTTACAAAGCGAGAATATAATTTATTGAAACAAAAATAAAACATACCACCCAAAAAAAAATAATAGAAAGTCACTTAAAAATCTGTTCAATAAAAAGAAAGCCCAGGGGGCACCTGGATGGCTCAGTCGGTTGAGCGTCCAACTTCGGCTCAGGTCATGATCTCGTGGTCTGTGAGTTCAACCCCGGGTCAGGCTCTGTGCTGACAGCTCAGAGCCTGGAGCCTGCTTCAGATTCTGTGTCTCCCTCTCTCTCTGCCCCTCCCTTGCTTAAAACATTTAAAAAATAAATAAATAAAAAGAAAGCCCAAATAAACATAATTTGATATAAGAAGAAGATAAAATATATGGAAGGGATTATAAGAAGATATTGATATTAAAAAAGAATACAATACTAAAACTGAAAATTTTTGATGAAATTAGCAACTTTCTGGGGAAAAAAAGGATTTAAATAAAGAAAAGAGACTGGACTTATAACCCTGAGAATGCAGATTAAATTTAAAATTATCTTCAAATATGGCTTCAAATCAGATAGTTTTAAAGTGAAGTATTTCCAACTTCCAAGGGAAACTAATTCCATATATTTTCTTTTCCAGAGTAGACAGTAATGTAAAGTTATGAGTGATTTTATTACATTAGTATAAAAACCTAACATAAGAGAATAATCAATATCCCTTATGAAGATAAATATAAAATTCTCAACAGATTATTAGTAAATATAATTCAATAAAATGTCACAATAATTAGTGGGATTCTGGGGAATGCAAAATGGTTTAATATTTAATATTAGGGCCCTTTTAAAGTACTGTATCAGTAAGGAAAATATGTAAAACTGGGATCATCTCCACCTATAGATGTTTGATCATATACTTAGAAAAATCCAAAAGAGTTTACTGGGAATCTTATTAAAAAGGGAAGTTAAAAAGTATTGGGTACAGGGGCGCCTGGGTGGCTCAGTCAATTAAACAGCCAACTCCTGATTTCTGTTCAGGACATGATTGCATGGCTGGTGAGATCCAGCCCCAAGTTGAGCTCTACGCTGACAGCATGGAGTCTGCTTGGGATTCTCTCTCTCTCTTTCTCTCTGCCTCTCCCCAGTGTGCTCGCTCGCTCTCTTGCTCTCTCTCTCTCTCACACACACAAAATAAATAAATAAATAAATAAATAAATAAATAAATAAATAAACTTTTAAAAAGTGCTGGATATAAACTAAAGAGCTCAATAGCTCTTCTGTGTAGCAGTAATAAACAATTCAAAAATATGAAAAAAATCCCATCCACAATATCAAGAAAAATAAATGAGGAAGAACCTTCAAAGAAATGTTTAAGACCCATAAGAAAAATCTTCAGAATTCTAAAATTTACAAAAAATACCTGAAAGGGACCAAGCTAGACTTCTCAAATCTAATATCCAATACAAAGCCAAATAAATATATCAAGAGAAACAAACCACAAACTGCATTAAACTTAAGAAAATTGAGATGAAAGTCACATAACATAAAATCAACTGCATTACAGTATACAATTTGGTGGCATTTAGTATATACATCTAGTACACAATATTGTAAATCACAATCACCTTTAATTCCAAAACATTTCTATCAGTACAAAGTAAAATGCTGTACCCAACTAAGCAGTTTCTCCCCATTCCCCTTCACATTAGCTATTTATTTATTTATTTATTTATTTATTTTTTAAAGTTTATTTATTTATTTTGAGAGACAGAGGGAGGGGAGGGACAGAGAGAGAGGGAAAGAGAGAACCCTGCGCAGGGTTCGCACTATCAGTGCAGAGCCCTACCCAGGACTGGATCTCACGAACTGTGAGATCATGACCTGAGCCAAAATCAAGAGTAGGATGTTTAAGTGACTGAGCCACCCAGGTGCCCCCACATTAGCTCTTTAAATATGATTATATTGTACTAACAAATACTTTACTTAACTGAAAAGAACAGAATGAGGAAACTGTTGATAAATAAGTAGATTTTACAGTGGATATGGTATCTCTCATTTATGTGTTTATGACCAGTTCCCAGCAGAGTACTTTGTACAATGTAGTAGGTGCTTGATGATGTTTGTTGAATGAAGTAATAAACAAAAGGCCAATATATTTTTTAAAAGAGACTATTAAAAATTAAAGTGTCATACTTTATAACTAATAAGGCTGGTCATCTACATTACAAAGGGATGTCTTTGCTTTACCTGTCTCACCCCTCCCAAATAAATTGCCAGAGTTATCTTAAAGACAAATTCTTAGAACATCAACATGTATTTACTTCATTAAAATTAAGCTTATACACATTACTGCAAAAACCATTAGCAAGTTATGTGACTTCCCTAATCTCCATACTGGTATCTGTATTAGGCTCCTATCAACAGGCAGTATGATTAAAGAGTTAATAATTGATTTTCTATCAAATTCTTAGACATAGGACAAGGTCTTTCAATTATGATATTATTTTTATAATGAAAATTAGTAACCTCAATCAAAGCTTGTAGTTAAACGTGCATTTCGTTTTCAGAAAGTTAAATGGTCTGTCAGTGCACTGACCTTGTCAAATATCTATTGATGGCATAAAGAGATCAGAACCAGAGACGGTAGTTTTACATCTTGATCACTGATTGATATTGAGTGCTTTTCCACAGGGTCATGTCTCAATAAAGTGCCTGAATAGTGTATAGCAAAGCTGTCTTCCACTGTCCTGTCAAAGCTGGGTAAAGAAACCACATAACAGTAGTAGTGAACACGTGCTTTCCACTTATAATCTGACATTGACAAGAACACTTCAAGACCTCTGAGTTCTTTCATCTAAAATTGTGCAGTCATTACTCTGAGCGAGAGGAAGACCACACAGGCACAGGCAAGTGACAGTGCTGACGTTATTAACCCTCACACAATAGGCAGACTTCAGTGAGATTTCGGAAATGTGCCATTTCCTTTTCAACATTTTTCTGAATCTTGTCCTGTACGCTATCTATATAATCTAATAACAAACCATGTGTTTTTTGTAGGTAGAAGAAGGCTTGGTGATAGGGCATCCCTATAACATCTGTTCTCCTTTTAAAAAAAAATATTTATTTTTGAGAGAGAGAGAGAGAGAGAGAGAGAGAGCGAGCGCATAAATGAGAGAGGGACAGACAGAGAGAGGTAGACACAGAATCTGAAGCACGCTCCCAGCTCCGAGCTGTCAGAGCAGAGCCCGAGGTGGGGCTTGAACCCATGAACCGTGAGATCGTGACCTGAGTCAAAATTGATGCTTAACCAACTGAGCCACCCAGGCGCCTCTCTTTTGTTTTCTTAAATGATGGAGGAAAACATACAGGAAAAGACACATTTGACTGTCATTTATGGTTGGAACATGGTTTTCTTTTCCAATCATGGAATTCTGAACACAAAAGCTTGTAAGATGGAGAGTAATATGATATGGCTGAAGAAATTAGCCAATGAAAGATACTTATGGACTATTGTAAGTGGCAGAAGTGGCCTTATGTATTTAACAATATTCTGTTTGGCACATTCTATTAAGTTTACTTATGTACTTGGATAAAAGAAATAAAGAACAGATTCACAAGTAACTCTTAAAATGTCACGTTTCTTCATGAATCTTTCTCCATGATCATCTCACAAGTAACTCTTAAAATGTCATGTTTCTTCATGAATCTTTCTCCATGATCATCTCACCTTTACCCAAGGTCTCAGGTCTGGCTGACCACCAGAATAAAGTTCATTACTTCTGTGCTTGACATCAACTGCTTCTGTGTATGCTGTCTGAGGAGATATGCTGTAAATAAAAGCTGAATGAAGAAATCCATCTGAAAATGAGGCTGACCTGAGAGGTGGGAGCAGGCAGCATTGAAAGGCATGAGTGAGAAACTGGTACATATTTCTATTGGCTGGTGAGGAATTTTTAATACTCAAAGTTTTATATTTTTCAGAAAAAATCTACCTACAATGCCATACTTAAAGATTTTCTTCTTTTTTCACTTGCGTGAATTTACAGCATTTTTATTCTGTATTCTGCTAATGTGGCTTTAACTGTTAGTCTTGGAAAATATTTGCAGGCTATTGGAAGGAGATCTGTCATAACGGCAATGGGTTTTATCTTTTCCCTTCCACTCCTAGAAAATACTCAGTTCCTTCAAAACCTGTATTTGTGCCCCAAGGTAAGACAGTGAGTTTATTCGCCTGTGGAACTTGGTGTACCTGGGGCTGAACCTGGATATTAATCCACACATCTGCCTTTCTGCTATCAGGGCAGGGCTCAGAAGGCCCCTGGAAATGCCCATTGACTCCTGAATTTCCAAATAAAACATCACCAGATAAAGCATTCTCTCCAGGTCCTTGCTGGGCAATTCAGGACGAGAAGAGACACGTCAGTTCCTGTGAGCCTACCAAAAAGATGGCAAACTGTTTTCTATCCCTATTCCAAAGCTTCTGTGTAAAGCCCAGTAAGAAGGCAATCTCTCTGTATCTTCACACTCTCACTGGTAGCACAGCCTCTTGGAGTTGTAATCCAGAGGGAGAAAAACAAAAGTTTTCAAAAACAAAAATTTCAATAAGAAATAAATACCACATTTTAAATATGCTGAGATCATTATGACACGATTCTGTTTGGAGAGAATGCAGATGTTCCCTCTTCAATGTTAGCTAACACCATGTGTGAGATCCTTCAGATACTGGGAAACATTGAGAACAAGACTATGTTGCTTAGGTCACTTTTTGATTTAAAAACCTTTGGTTTCTTTGGCTTTTCTCAGTAGATTGTTAGAGTCTGAAATTGATCTGTAAGGCAAATTTCTGTACCAATAATCTCTCTTTTGAACAGAGAAAAATTTAACAATATGTATGTATGTGTGTGTGTGTGTATAAAATATATACATATTTATAAAAATTATAAATATAAAATATACAATATAAGTAATATAATGTAATATATTATATAATTATATATATTATATATAATATTACATAATATAAATAAATAATATAATAATAAAAATATAATATATTATATAATATACAATATAATTTATATTTATAATTTATAATATATTACATTTTATTTTATATAATGATTATATAAAATATAAATATAAAATATATAACATAAAGGCTTGAAATCTAATTAAAACACACTCAAGATTATGTTGGAACAACTTAGCAATTTAACAAAAAATGATCATTTTGTCACAAATACCAACAAGAGCAGTCAAATTAAGTCAGCAAGTATAAATGAAAATTTGTCAAGGTTACTTTCTATCTAACACTATGGCTGAAAGGCCTACAGGAAAAGCAAAAAGAAACAAATCATTCAGTTAAACCCTCCTTTCTAACATCATGCCAATACATAAAGTGCCATGTTTGATTATGGACTTGATCTCTAACACTGGGAAGGTGGATGATATTTAGAAACCACTTTCTTTTAGGCTACAAAAAAAGAACACCCCAAAACTTAACAATCATAAAGGAATAAAAGATACAGACTATTTAATGAAACGTGCAACCGGAGAGGGACTTGAAAAACCTGTAAGGCAGTGTAAAGAATAAGAACAGGTGGTGACAGATGGTGACCACACTTATTGTGGTGAGCACTCAGGAATGTATAGAACTGTTGAATCAGTATGCTGCACACCTGAAACTAATATAACATTGTTCATCAATTATCATTGAGTAATTAAAAAAAAGGGGCGGTGACTGCTTAGGTAGATGGGGTTGTGTGAAATAGCACAACATCAACAGATGCCAGAAAAAAACATAATTCAACTTGTATCTTTTTTCTGCTTCCACATCAAGAATAATCTTCAAAGTGATAAGCAGTAGAACAAACTAAGACAGAGTTTAGTGGGAATACTATGAGAATGCTTTAAACCACTTTACACTTGTTCCACAGAAGTTGCCTAACTTCTCTAGACTTCATGGATTTCATTCGTAAAACAGGGATGATAACAGCACATACTAAATATGAGCCAATACATTTATACAGGGCATTGAGCAGGGTTCTTTCCACGTGAGAGCTGAACACTAAATAATTATGAATAATTATTTTATTTTAGAATTATAAAGAGAGCATTTCCATACTTAGAAAACTATGATTACCAGAAGCCAATGTGAGTTCACGAAGACCAGATGATGTTATTTCTACAATTTTCCTTGGTCTTAAATATAATGTATCTGGATTCTGCAAGGCATCTGTCAAGGTCTTACAAGAGCTCCCAGTAGGTGAGATGGAAACATAAGAATTGGTTGCCAGTATAGTTAGATGGACTGGTATATAACTGAATAGCCATACCTAAGGAATAAATACTGTTGAGTAAATATTTTTATGCGTCTAGCATGTTCTAGATGCTAGGAATTCATAACTGTATATGGCAGAAAAAAATTCCTGCACTCATGGAGTTTAGATTCTAATGAAAGGAGACAGTAAAATAATAAATCAATAAATTATATAGTATGCTAGAAAATGCAATGTTATGGGGGAAACCTAGAACAGGGTAAGGGGAATGGGGATGTGGGATGGGGCATTATATTTATAATCTGCTCATCTGGTGCACATGCTGTTATAGCTACCAACCTAGAGAGGTTTTAACACTGGGCTAGGTTAACCCCTTCCCCTACCTCCTTTCCTACCTATAAACCTGTAGTATTTTTTCCTTCCACTATGAGAATCTCATTACTTCTAGTATTATGTTTAAATGTTTCCTTTCATTGCTGAGTTGAAAGCTCCATGAGTCTAGAAAAAGACATCAAGACTGATGAGGAGTCTGAGCCTTTGTGGAATAGTTAAATAAAAGAATCTGTCACAAAAAGAGAAGAGTTAAATGGGTCACACTAGACGTCTTATATATTTAAAGGGCATTGTTATGAAAAAGAGTTTAAACATATGTTAGGTCATTCCAGACATGGGAGTATGGAACAATGGGGGTAAAGTGCAGGGGTCATTTTAGCTTCCTGAAAGTTCTTTTTCACAATTAGGACCATCCAAAGAGAATGGGTACGTTTTTTTTGAGTGACTACATGTTCAACCAGAAGTTAAATGATTCTCTGAACAGAAGTTAGTTGTTAACTCACACCTCTAAGTGTGAGATTCTCTCTAACTTTAAGACTATCCTTATGGTCATTTCTAACCAATTTTTGGTTACCATGTTGAATGGTAAATTTCTATACATTCTGGTTTAGCATAGCACTGTAAGTCTGTATGAAGGATTAATGAAGAAATCCTTTTAAGAGAATAAAAATAATATTCCATAAATACAATCTGTAAGTATAGAATCAGAGTTATTACACTATCTAATAAATTAAATGGATTAATTGGGTAGAGATTTGAGAAACTTTAATTAACAATTAATCAATAAAAGAATTCAACATGAAAATCTATTACAACCCTGTTTACATTATTTAACTTCAAGCACTTCAGTTCTGTGTGCTTATAATTAGCAAGCTATAAAAGATGCCATCCATTGGAACATAATGAGAAGAACTGTTTATAATGATAATTAGTATTCATTTTCACAGACAGGAAGGTTACATTGCTACAGGGTACAGCAAACAAAGGGTTAAACTCATTATTGAGGAAAATACTATCCTTAGGCAGTATTTATTACACAGTTAACCCTATAATGCAGAGCCTTGTCTTAGGATATACATCATAAATAAAGCTTCATGTTAAAACAGGTAGGATTTTTCCAAGGTTTGGTGGTGAGTATAGGGAGCCCATGAAATACCATACCTCCACTGGACTTAACTAATCCTACTGTATTGGTAAGGACTACATTCCAGCTGCTGACTTTTATGTTCTCTCCCTGTCTCCTCAAATCTTACCTATATTAATGTTTTATGAAAAACATTTGGTGTATTGTGAAGACCAGAAAAAAATAATAAAAAAAATTTTTTTTCATTTCTGCATTTGGGCTGGAGTTTGTTCTCTATAGCACTTTATCTCCTACTCTGAGCACTGTTGGAGGCTTCTCATGGGCTTGCCTGTGGCAAAACCTAGCTTCAGAAGCGGGAAATATCAACCCACAGTACAAAAACCCTCACCTTTAAAATCCTTTTGTAATTCTGGCTTTAGAAAAATCAAAGTTTCATTCAGCAGAGATGAAGCTCCTGTCCCTTTTCACAGAAACTCTAATATCTATAAAGACTTACTTGATGAAGCTAAAATGCTTTCTAGACACATGGTTGTACCAATAAAAGTGTTTCTTCACCTCTCACTGTACCTCTGAGCTGAAAGACAGAATTTGTTACTCTACTGACTAATAACCTGCCAACACTTTGCAACAATTAGAGCAAATGATCCTTTTCTAGATATAGCATAGTGTAACCTTCCATATTAAAATTTTCCTCTATTTGTTCTATGTGCAAAGCTAACACAGAACAAATCTCAGTCTAGTTCCTAGCCTGAAGTCACAGAGATATTTAATGCAGGTCATGGGCTGGGAACAGCAATAACCGAGGGCAAGCCCAGATAAATGTGAACCAGGAAGCCAGCAGTCAGACATAATATGGCCTGCTGCATTAACCACCTCTGAGCCAAGGAGGCACCCTAGCAGTCCTCAATCAAAAAGAGAAAATCAAAGAATCTTAGTAGAGATACTGGTGTGCTTATTTTTCATCATCACATGCCTTTAAAACGAAAGGTCTACAGTCAGCTCTGATCAATACAACTTCTCCTGCTTCCTGTGTCTTTTCAATCTGTTAAGCAAGAAAATGCCTTTATGTTGGCACTAATCCCATTGTGCCCCCAAAGAAAAAAAGTCTCCTATGGGACTATCTATTTATATGCACATATTTATTTTTTATTAAAAAACAACAAGTGCATAAAACAAGGAAGTAAAGACTATCAAGAGAATACTCCTGGAAAAGCCCTCTTAAAAATATATCTAAGTAAAATAAAAGTAAAAACATGAGAGAAAGCAATTATATGTCAGGGAACTCATATTCTGCTTGTGAAAGAATTTCAGCATCTAGAAAATTACTTATTAACTACTTCATTAGCTCATTCATTCATTCACGGATGATTACTGGGCATCAATCCTGTGCCAGTACTGGGGATAAGGTGGTAAACAAAATAGAGAGGGACCCAGCTCTGGAGGAGCTCACATTTTATGGTAGAGCTGGATGACAAATAAATAAACAGGCTGACTTTGGACAGTGACAAGCAATTGCTAGAACAGTAAACAGGGAGATGTGAAAGGGCTGGTATAACCTTCAAGATTCCTTTTAGCACTAACATTACCTCATTTTTGCTCATCTCACAAAGGTATAATGAGGACTTCTGGTCATTTGGAAGAAAGGGGCTGTTTAAGATGAGAGAGAATCCTAGTAACGCTAGGTATAAAACCCCAAAATATAACAACATAAAATTGAAAAGAAGAAGCAATATGCAATCCCAACGTCTCCTACATCCCCAAGACTCTGGGAAGAACCTATTTACAGTTGCATTGCAGCCATTCTGAAAAGGTAGAGAAAGAATCACAGGTTTTTGATAAGAAATTGTGCAAATAACATGGCAGTATTGCAAAATGCAAATGTAAATGCTGCCGAGCCATCTGTTCAATATTACGGCAACATTGGGAAAAGGCTCTGAAAGAAATGATGTTTGAAATCATTAAAAAAATAACATGTCAAGTTTAAAATACTCGAGAATCTTAAAACCAGCATCAACACATTCAGCAACCATATGGCCCTACAGCAGGTTAAAAAAAAAAAAAAAATCACCCTGCTTGCATTTTCTACTTCAACCCAATGGTTTCCAAAACATGTTTCTTTTTCCTACTTGAGTACTTTTTTTTTTTTCTGTTAAATTTCTTGGTGTTTACAGCTTCTTGAATTATACCTCAAACCATAATATTCATTTCACCCTTCCTGAAGCAGGAGATGATGCAGTGAGGAAGATCAAAAGTTAACTGTTCCAGAAAAAGGGACATGGAGGTGACTGACTATATATAACTTGTTGAACACATCTTGCTTTAGGTTTATTGATTTATCCCGCCTGATCTCACTCACAGTCTCAGTACTGATAGCTAATTTCATTGAGTATCACAGTTTTCCAGGCATGGTGCTAAGTGCTTTACTCATCATATCATTCAATTATCACAATTTTACAAAGCGGATTCTACTATTATCCCCATTTTGTAGAAGAGGAACTTCTTCCAAGTCATACAATAGCATGTGGTAGGGCCATAGTCCAAAACCAACTTCGTGGACCAGGCCTTTGGCCTCAATTGCTATTACAGGCAACCCTTTGTTGTTTTGATATTTGTGTGGGAACACCTGAGTTGACCTTTCAAGGTTAAGAAATGAACAATATTTGTATAGGGTAGAAGTAGCTCCCTTGTGTCATCACGAAGAGATTCTTGGAGAAGTGCCTTAAACTCCAAAGAACAGAGTAGTTGCATAAAGGCAAACTCTCCCAGAAGCACAAGACACAGTGACAGTCACAGAGTTCGGAAAACTATGAACAAATGGAGGACAGTCAGTTGGTTATTACCACAAGCGTGGTTATTGAGAAAGCAGTTATAAGAAGATTAAGAGCAGCAAAACTTAGCCTGCCCCACAATAGGCCAGAGATCTAAAATTTCAGGCTAACTCTTAAAATGACATTTACAAAGCCATCATTTACATTGTCAACAACAGATGATATGCCCACTGCATAACCCAAAGCACCCACCACCGGAAAAATGAGTTTATTCAATCACAGAAGCAGAGTTTATGTTACAGTACACTTTCCAATATTTGTCCAAGGACAGACCAATTACACCTAACACAGTGACTGACTACCATTACAGATCTGTGACTGGAAGTCAAGGAAAGAACTTGTGATAAATATTTCAATCCATGAGATGGAAAAGCAACCTGAAGCCCATTGGTTGTATTATAGCTCACAACTTGTCTCATAAACTAATTCCAAAGTTTTGTAAAATTTACAAAATGTTCAAACACATAGAGAATTACAAATTTATAATGGCAATCCCTGGGGTTTCAAATGAATTCAAAACTAACTTCATTCAACTTAACAGCTTTATACAGTGTCTTATGGATATAGTGAGACCCCAGTACATGATTATTGGATGAACAGTATTAACTCATATATAAAAATCAGTATTACCTCAAATGGTCAGGGTCTGGTGGATATATTTTAAATGCTAAAGTTGTTTTTGTATCTGACGCATAAAAGTCTTTTTAAAGTAACAAAGCATATTTAAACAATTTGACGAATAGTTTAGAGAGAACCCAAAGGAAGTCAGGCAGTAGAAACATTTGCCAAACACTTAAGTTCTCTAAATGTAGTTATATAAATTATAAATAGAACCCTAAAAAATGTAAAACCTGTAGTAGGAGTAGATTGGCATATATTGAGTGATTTCCAATAATCTGCAAATCTATACTGCTATTTGGTTATGTCTACAAATCAGCCAGCAAAGGAGTTCCTGATGCATGTGGTCACAGGAATTAGTGTCAGTGGAGAAAGTTATGTGGTTTTTTGGTTAATGTTTATGTATTTATTTTGAGAGAGCATGCATGTGCCTGCAAGTGGGGAAGGGGCAGAGAAAGAGGGAGAGAGAGAATCCCAGGCAGGCTCCATGCTGAGCATGGAGCCCAATGCAGGACTTGATCCCATGACTGTGACATCACAACCTGAGCCAAAACTAAGAGTCAGATGCTTAACCGACTGAGCCATCCAGGTGCCCTGAAAGTTATGTGGTCTTGTAAAACTTTTTCCCAAAATTTTTACTTCATATTCATCTGTCTATTACTTTGGCTAATGATTTTATCTCTTGACTGGTTAGTAATCTTGACTGTCTTTAGCAACTCTTTAAATCCCATGCAGCCACAGTAACAAATAGATTAAAAATAATAAATAAAAACAACTTAGGCAAGACAAGTCAGCATGACAAATAGCTGTGGAGTTACAAACTTACTACAGAAAATCCACACAACCAAATTCATATAAACACATAAATTTGGTTGTGTGGATTTTCTGTAGCTCACAACCTCCTATCACTTTTGCCTTCTGTTCCCTAATTCAGGACACCTGGTAAAGCTTTGGCCTAGAGTGGCATTTTATTTTTGCAAAAATTGAAGATCTATAACCAGAATATAGTTGCCTATAGATAGAGTTTGGCCCCTTTCTTCTCCACTCATCAGGAAAGGGAGTCCTTACAATAAAAACAATAAGGTTTGGGGTTCCAGAATTGGAAATATATTTATTTTTCTTGCCTAATTACTCTGGCTAGGACTTTCAGTACAGTGTTGAATAGAAGTGGCAAGGGTAGATATCCTTGTCCTGTTCCTAATCTTAGAGGTAAAGCTTTCAGCCTTTTTTCACTATTGAGTATAGTGTTAGCCATGGGGTTGTCATATACGGCCCTCATTATGTTGAGATACATTTCTTCTATACCTAATTTGTTGAGAGTTTTTATCATGAAAAAATGTTGAATTTTGTCAAATGCTTTTTCTGCATCTATTGGGATGATCATATGATCTTTACTCTTCACTGTATTAATGTGGCATATCACATTTATTGATATATGTATGTTGAATTATCCCTGTATCCCAGGGATAAAATCCCACTTGATCATGGTGTGTGATCCTCTTCATGTACTGTTGAATTAGGTTTGCTAATATTTTGTTGAGGATTTTTGCACCTATGTTCATCAGGGATATTGACCTGTAATTTTCTTTTCTTGTAGTGTCCTTGTAATCTGGCTTTGGTATCAGGGTAACGCTGGCTTTGTAAAATGAGTTTGGTACTGGACCCTCCTCTCCATTTTTCTGAAGGAGAATGAGAAAGATTGGCATTAATTCTTATTCAAATGTTTGGTAAAAATTACCATTGAAGCCATCTTTGTTTGTTGGGAGATTTTGATCATTGATTCAATCTCCTTACTTGTTATTGGTCTGTTCAGATATTCTACTTCCTCATGATTCAGTATTGGTAGGTTGTATGTTTTTAGGCATTTTACAATATTAACAAAAAATTTTAAATGATGGTTAATAACTAGACTGGCATATAAATTGTCCATTTGTGTTTTAGGAAGGTGAGATAAAGTTTTAGGTTTATTTATTTATTTTGAGGGGGGGGAGAGGCAGTGAATGCACGAGTTGGGGAAGGGCAGAGAGAGAGAGAGAAAGAGAGAGAGAATCCCAAGCAGGATCCATGCTGTCAGCACAGAGCCCAATGTGGGGCTGATCCCACAACCTGTGAGATCATGACCTGAGCCAAAACCAAGAGTTGGATGCTCAACTGATGAGCCACCCAGATGCCCCAGGAAGGTAAGGTAATTTATTAAAAGGTAATTCAAGGAAGAAAAGAATCTTTTCAAAAATGGTGTTAGAACAACTGCATATCCATATACAAACAGATAAACCTGAGCCTTGCCTCACACCTCATAAATTGTCTCAAAAAGGATCTTAGACCTAAATGTAAGGGCTAAAATACATAATTTCTAAGAACATAAGTGAAAATCATAATGACCTTAGATGAGGCAAATATTTCTTAACTAAGACACAAAAAGCACAAGCTTCAAGAGAAAAATATAACTTCCTTTGTTAAAATTAAAGCTTTCCTTCTTCAAAAGACATTGGAAAAAATGAAGAGATAAAGGGTACGAGGTTTCTTTTGGGAATAATGAAAATGTTCAAAAATTGTGATAATAGTTACATAATTCTGAATATATTAAAAATTGTACATGTTTAATGAGCAAATTGTATGGTGTATGAGTTATATATCAATAAAGCTGTTACCAAAAGAAGAAGAGAAAGAGAAACCACAATCTGGGAGAAAATACTTGTAAAACATATATCAGATAGAAGACATATGACCAAAATAAAGAACGTTTACAACTCAGTAATGAAAAGAAAACTCAATAAAATATGGGCAAAAACACAATGATGGAGGTATGTCAAAGGGACACAGGGGCCAACTGGAAGAGTTCCTAATAGCCAGAGCTGGAACAACAAAGTAGTGTTGGATTATAACTCAAAGTATGAGATAAATATCCATGATTCCACACTGATTATTAAAAAATGACTGAAAAAGATAAATGGAGAAGAGCAGATAAATCTTCTGTGTATAAGAATTAAATTATGTAGTTAATATGCCCTCAAGGAGGTGGAGCTTAAATTCCTACTTCTTAAGTGTGGGCTGCACACAGGGACTTCTCTCCCAAAAGTACAATATTGAGGAGGGGGAGAAAAAATAATGTTACAGGGAAGAAACCTGGCAAACACCACTCCAGTGAAATGATCAAGGTCGACATCAACACTGATAAGTAATGTTGATAGTATGTACCCTTTATACCATGTGATAAAACTGGCATTTTACCTCTGGAATCTTCATCCTCTAAATCCATAACTTCAGTTTAATGATGAGAAAGAGATCAGACAAACCAAAACTGAGGGTTTCCTACAAATGCTGGACTAGTGTTTCTCAGAACTGTCAAGGTTATCAAAAATAAGGGTAGTCTGAGGAACTCTCACAGTTTAGAGAAGCCTAAGGAGACATGACACTAAACGTGCGGTATCCTACATGGGACCCTAGAACAGAAAAGGGATGTTAGATAAAAACTAAATAAATCTGAATAAAGTATTATTTAGTTAATAATAATGTATCAGTATTGACTCATTAGTTGTGATGAATGTTTTACACTAATATAAGATATTAACAATAGTTGAAACTGGATGTAGGGTATAGGGAACTGTCAGTACTCTCTGCAATGTTTTGTAAATATTAAACTATACTGAAATAAAAAGTTAATTTTCTTAAAAAAAATGGAAGATTTGGGAAAAATCTTTTTTTGCCAAAGAAAATATAGGAGTGGTAAGTAAGCCTATGAGAAGATGCTCAGTATCATTGGCTAAAAATGGGAAAGCCAATGAAGGCCACAATGAGGTAATGTTATATGTCTACTAGAAAGACTAAAGTTAAATAGACTGACATGTTCACTTCTAGTTCAAGGTGAGAGGGAGTAAGCCTACTTTATCCTCTCACACTGAATGCAGCTCAAGAACCTGGACAAAATGTGTGGAGTAAAAATTAAACAGCAGCAGGCTGACTGGCAAAGAAGACCAGAATCTGAAGTGCCAGTGAACAATTTTCTTTTTTCTCCTGTATCTCCCAGGCTGTACTCCACAAAGTGTGAAACCTACAAGTGGGCATTATTGTTGACACAGGGAGACAGAGAGAAGTAGGAGAAGCCTGCTAATATGGCTCAAAAGGAAGCTGAAGATGCTACCAGTGTCCAGAGAACATGCAGGGAATCCTCCATTTCTCCACTTTGTCACACCTCAGTCTCCAAAAATATCTCTTGGTGGTGCAGTGGCAGCAAATGGGTGCCAACAAGAGCCTAGGGTTGTGATGAAGAGGGACCTTCTTCTCTGGTTAGAAGAATGCCCAATCAAACATGAACTACGTGAATGTAACAATGGAGCGCACACACACACAAATCACAGCTTTGATCAGATCAACCTTGCTAAGAGGGCAGGGCAAACTCCTGGGTAGAGTTGCAGGAAGTATGTGACATCGTGGTATAAACTCCCAGATTTCTGGTAGAGTGTCTAAAAAGAGAGCCCCAGTGAACTAGAAAGCTCTGGAGAGGTTACGGAGAGGAAAAAGATTGGGAAATTAACCCCATAAGGGTTTTTGGTTTTTTTTTTGTTTTTTTAAATAATCTTCTTGGCTCACTCCTGAGCAGAACACGTTTGGATCTAATTCTAAACAGCATACCACAGACTTTGGGATCCAAACTACTGGATAGGCTGGGTCCAGGCAGACATTGGATGGCACATACATAGGAATGGCCTGAATAATAGCATGCCAAAGATTTGAAAACAGAAATGGCATTGAAATTAAAGCTCACAGAAGGTACATCAGAACCTACAGCCTGAATCCAACCAGGCTGATTGCTTGCTAAAACAAAAAATACCAATATTCTCCACATGATTTAAACAAAAACCAGAGTCTTAACTGTGTAATATTCAAAATGTCCAAGATACAAGCCAAAGTTACTGAGTGTCTGAAGAAGCAAAAAAACCTCAATTCACATAGGAAAAGACATAGATGCCAATGGTGAGATGACACATGTTAAAATTATCAAAATTCATTGAGTTGTTCATTTAAAATTGGTGGATTTTATTATGTACAAATTATTCCACACAAAATGAACAAAACAAGAGTTAAGTTTTAAAAGGAGGACTGACATAGTTGAAATCTTATGTTAGTATTTAGTTACACTGTGGGATACATTGATTCCTATAGACTATCCTGGAACTAAATCACTATTCATAACATTATTTCTTTGAGAAAATTATGTCCTAAGTTTCAAATAATCAGCTTGTAAAAACAAACAAACAAAAACAAAAACAAACAAAAACCTTTGGCACCTGGTCCTTTCTTAGGTTGAGAACCAAACATTTTAGAAAATGTGGTACAGATGCCATCTTCAACCCAAGAATGTGAGACTTTTGATTACTTGGGTATCAAATTATACATAAGCGTATCTTAATGCTATTAACATCTCTCAAAGGATTTTGGAGATAGCACATTTGGAGCAAGGGTAGTCTTTCAGAAAATTCTCAAATGATGACTCAGCTGGTGTCCTGATATGGGACATGTAGGAGGGAACTATTAAACTCACTCCCTTCTTCTGGCATTGAAATTGTTAGAAATTAAAGAGTTCTGCTTTTATAGAGTACCTTTCATTAAATCCTTCAGTCTTTTCCTAGAAAGAACCATGGAGACAAATAGTGTTCTAATTTTCATCTTTACTTATCACTAAACTATTAGGCAAGGGACATGGTTTAGGTTTCAAGAAGACTGCCCTAAAGAATATTTATTTTCTCAAAAGGAAAAAAATCTATAAAACTGATCTTCTTTTATTCTAAATAAATGAATAATCATAATTGGTATCTATGTTTGGGAGCTCATTTGCAAACTGTTCCTATAATTGTACCACTCATTTAGAGGCACAACTGAGTGAATCAGAACATAATACTGCACCCTACTTATTAGCATTAATTGTGATCAATTGTCACAATTTGTTTATAAGACTGAATAATTTTTAATCCTAAAATAATTATGCTGATTATCAAATGGTTCTGTATTATTTAGTTTTTTTTTTTAACATTTATAAAATGTTTAATATAATCATTGCATTTTTGGGTGTTGAAATACAAGGCTTTTTGATTTCATCCTTTTTTACTTTATTTCCAAAAATTTAGAGGTTTTCCAAGTCATTCTTTAATTAGCTCATTAGAAAGTAAGCTAAGGTGAATATATGTTGTGATTTTTACATGCAATGCACAGTAAGATAGAGAAATGTAACACTGGAACACATATACCTGTAAATCCCCACCTGGATCAGATGAACTTTCTGTTTCTGATGGTGAAAGATCCCATCCATCCTAAAATCCCCAGTCAATTCAACCTTCCTGGATGGTCCTATAATTAATTATTCTTTTATGTTCTCCCAAAGAACTCTGCGTGGGCCTGCATTGTCACATTTCTCCTCAGCCTACCTTTAACTTGGGTAAGTCTTCCCAAGTGGCTTCCAACCCACAACTTGGCCTTGCATCTATAGACATCTCATTAATAGCTTTTTTTCTCTGACAGAAACTAAAGAAGAGCATCTCTACTGTGCTCTTTCAAGTTATTTTTCAGAAAATATTCACTCCCCTTTCTCTCCCATTGTGGGAGAAGTATTTTTCCCTACCCCTTGATTTTGGTTGGCTGAGCAACTTGCTTTGGTCCATTGGACTCGACATGACACAAGCTTCAAATGTGCTTGCTCAGCAGGGCTTGTCCTTCTGAACTTCTGCTATCACCGTGAAAAGTACATTCTAGAAGAACTAACTTCAAGAACAGATCTGAACCCAACCTTCAACATGGAGCTGGTTTCAGCCAGTTCTAGCCTAGACTGAACACGGGAGCAAGAATAACTGATTTTTGTTTTAACCCACTGAGTTTTGGGATGGTTTGCTCCTTAGTAATAACTGACCAAACACTTATTAATGCATGGTTTTCATCCTTTATGAATATGTCTATGAGATCCAAAATAAAATAGCTCTGCTTTTCCTATCTCCTAAGACAGTGCTAAATTGAGTTTGGACTGCTTTCCACTAATGGCATTATCTTACATTTGCTTACATTAAAGCTGCGGTTTTTCTTTTCTGCCCACTCAGTCTTTCAAGATCATTTTGTGATTTATCCTTACCACTTTGGTACACTGTTCCTCAGAAGAGTTGGGGGTCGTCTATAAACATGTCACTCTGCACCCTGTCTTCCAGAATCACATCATTTTTAGTAAGGATTTTAGTTTTTTTGAGAGGGGTCAGGAACCATCTACAGCACAATTACCTAGAACTCTTGTTAAAATTAACAATTTCTGGGCCAGCTCCAAACCCACTGAGTCAGAATCTCTGGGGTAGAATCCAGGAATTTATATTTTTAACAAGCTCCCTAGGAAATTCTTATATTACAATGAAGTTTGCAAAACACTTGAATACTGTGAATTTGTTAACTAACCAGATCTCAAGCCAATACCTTATCCTAAAGGATTTAAATGATTATCTATCATTATCCAGAAATATACCTGTTTATCCTTTGTTTTTGTTTTCTATATGTTCATTTTCTATTTCAAAATGTTACTTTTCTTCTCTCCACTTTTAACCATATGAAGCTCAATTTTTTTTAGTAACCTTGATACAGAATATTTTCAAAGGACTTTTGATAATTTAAATAAGTTATGTCAATAGCTTCTTTCTGTTAACAAATTTATATTTTCTCTCAAAAATGTGGTACTTGGGCTCCTTGGATATTTTCCCCATAGAAACCACACTTCCTACTCCTCAAACCATAGTCCTTGCATTTTGCATTAAGTGACCCTCCTCTTTGATGGAGTTCACTGGCTGGCCTCATAAGGAAGTGACTCACAAATCTTAATTCATTGAATTCCTTATGGAAACAAGTCAGAGTAGTAGCCAATCAAGTTTTCAGCAATTTGCCAGTTACACAATGGTTTTGGCCACTAGCTCCAAAATTGGTGTTGCCGGTTTCATTCCATCTGTGGTTTCCAGCCTTTCAGATTCAAAAGAAAATTTAATCTTTTCTGTGTAAGAACTGATGCAAATTTTTATTTTGTGTAAGAACTGATGCAAAATTTTATTTGGTCTTTTAAATGCTGTATGGGTGTGTAGAAAAGTGGCTAAGAGCATGGACTTTAGAGCCAAAGTCCCTGGATTTGTATCCTGGTCACACTCTGTGTCTCAGTTTCCCCACTACATAAATGGAGATAACAGTGATGTACTACACAAGACTGTGCATTACATGATTACACTTAAAAGTTCTTGAATAGTACTTGCTTCATTAGAACTCAAGATGTGCAAGTTGTTATTACTACTTTGAAATCATTGAGTATATCTTTGGCACCATTATAAGTCTTTAGTTGAGCTCCTTTTTGACTAACTACTTCTTTCTCCTTTCCTAAAGTTGTTTGTTTGTTTTGAAGGTTCTATTTTTAAGGAATCTCTACACCCAATGTGGGGCTCAAACCTACAACCCTGAGATCAAGAGTCACATGCTCTACTGACTGAGCCAGCCAGGTGCCTCTTAAAGGCTTTATTTCAAAATATATCATACATACAGAAGAGTGTCCATAATGTGCATGCACATTTTAAAGAACAGCAAAATACATATTTGTGTACCCAAACAGCTTAGGACACAGAATTATAAAAATAAGTTTTTGGACCACTGTGTTCCTTACTTACCACCTTCTCTTCACTATTCTCAAATGGTGTGTTTGTCATTTCCTTGCTTTCCTTTATACATTTACTACCTGTTTATTACAATTTTTAAAAAAGGTTTGCAAGTTCATAAATTCTTTTATGGTCTATTTTCTTGTTAACACTCTCCATCTGCCACATTTTTTAAGGCTTTCCTGTTCTCAATTGGGAGACTGTCATAGATTATGAAAAATGTCTTATTCCCCGTGATCACCAATTTTTTCTTCACTGGTTAGTTTTTGAAGGCTTCCTCTGCCCTTCACCAAACTCCTTCCCCCAATTGTCCAGTATCTATGGTCATATTTATGGATAATGCCCAGCATCATCAGTGTGGTCCAATGCTCCATGGTGTGGTCCTAACACTGGACTGAATGATTGAGGTGGGAAATTTCCACAGTCTCATCTCATTCCTTATGATCTTTACCCTGTGTAAGAGCTGAGTAAAAAACAATTAATATTTTACAAACATAAAAGGGATCTTTGAAGCCTATTTGATGTGTCAGTATGCCAAAGGCTAAGGCATTGCAAAAGGGAAATGAATGAGATTGTCATTAAACTTACTCAGTTTTCTCTTCTAAATTAAAATCTAGTGCCAGACACCAAAAGGTTTCCTCTCTCTGTCCTTCTTCTGCAATTAAAAAGACTACTTTGGTCACTCTACGCTATTCTCTATTCCACCCACCTCCTATCATCTAATGATGCTATTTTGGCAAACTAATATTACAAAGATTTTTTTATTAAAATAAAGATAGCTTTAAATGGGAACACTCAATAAAATATCTCAACAGATGTTTTTCCTGTAAAGGAAATGGAACCACAGAAATTCAAAACTAATCCATCTACCTTGCTCAATAAAGACTCTACTGTTCATTTGCTATAGCCATTGATTTTTGCAGGTAATAACAGAGGTTGAGAAGTAAGCTCTTTTAAAGGTGGATGTTTTTGTCATTCACAAAGAAGCCTCCACATTGCTTATTTCAGACAAAAAAGTCAAAATTTATCTTCTGTAAAAAGCATAACTATTTCAGAGTTAAAAAAACACTTCTGTGCTATGAAGATAACTATTTCAGTGTAAATACACCACTTTCTCATGGGCTATGAAGTCAGATGATGACTGATTTAAACCATACAAACATTAGAGTCAGACTGCTCTATTTATTTTGTCTCCTCTTTTAAGAAAAATTTCATAAAAGAGTTCACATAACCCCAACCCTAATCCTTTAGCCATCAAATAAAGTATCTTAGATAAATATAAGTATGACTTAGAGACACTGGAAAATATTTGAATTCCTGTATTGATTTATGTTTTTTACATGCAATCTTGTAGAGAACATTTTAAAAAATCAACTATTAATGTATATATTATGCTTTGGTCCCAAGATACAAAAATATTATTTAATGATACTAGTTTATCCACAGAGGAGACATTTTTTAACAAGGTTATGCAGAAGTTATTCGGACGAGTGTCGTGTGAGCATGTAAGTCAGCTGATAACATCCTAGCTGAGCAGCTCGGAGGCAGATAAGGATGGAAGCATCAGATGGGAGGATGTGATAGGTTTATGATCAATTTTCATTTGAAACCCACATGCCACAAAGATGTTGCTTCTTTCACAATTGTGGATCAAACTCCATGTTAGAAATGACAAAAAAGAGACAAAAGAAAGATATTATGAGGGCCTTGTAAGCCATCAGAGTATCAGGAAGTAGGGTACACATCAATTATCTGCTTGGTACTTCAATTCCACAGAATCACCTTACCGAGGGGAAGCAAGGAAGTTAGTTGTTGCCATGGTCCTGACAGTTCACTACTGCTGGCAATATCTGACTAGCTGAGCTATTTCCTAAACTGACCTACTTTTGGTCTTGGAGAATTCATTCATATAGTTTTTCCTTGCTTTAGGATACAAAGAACCAAATGATGGCTGCATAATAGACTGAAAACAGACAAGGGTGTCTGTTATCACTGCCGGATTTGGATTCTGGGGTCTTGATAAGTTTGTCTACTGATAAAAGTCTATACGTGTCTTTAAAAATCTATCTAGTCTTTTCCATGATGAGAAGGCCAGGTATGGCAAAAATGTACACAAATATTGTCCCCATTATGCCTGGAGTAGAGCAGATTCCATGATGGCTTCCATTTCGTCCAATGTCTTTTATACAGCTATATTTAAAAGCATAAACACAGATCTGTAGACTGATATAACTATGCATCTATTCCTCTGGTGGAATCCCTGAAGTTAATAGGTTACAAACGCCATGAAAAGTCCTTATGACCAGTCACTTGACCAGCCATATGACCAGTTATTCAAAGGCTGTCTATTCATGACTATTCTGAATGAAGCCACTTCCCAGACACTATGACCACTCTATTGCAAATGCACCCCCAGTGAACACTGAGAAGCCTGAGGTTAACATGTTAGCCAATGTCAGGGAATCCTCCAAGTGACCAAAGAACTTCATCAATGAAAAAACTGAAAGCTTTGCTTGAATTCTGCTTCATAATCCAATGTGTTCACTGAACATGACATATTAAGTAAGGGCTGATATGTTCTTTGGGAGTGTGGCAGACAGAGTCCAGCACCATCAAGGCCCCACAAAACTCCGAATCAAACAAAAGGGAAAAGAATCATGACTTCTTTGCAGCTGGAGACTTAGAGGTGACATTAATGCCACATGTTGCTTCTTAGGAATTTAGTATCCCCTCTGAACTTTCTTTAGCATTAACAGAAAGAAAAGAGATTCTTAAATACAGTCAATCTGATAACACTACAATAATATTCGCTGAGCTCACGCCGCTGAGAACACATTGGATGGAAACCAGACAGTTAAGCAACAACTATGTTAGATGCTGAATGGAAGTGAATATAATCTGTACGGGTAGATAAAATGTTCTCTAAGGGTACAATGGCATAGCTTAAGTTGCGGTGGCCCAGCCATCAAGTGCTGGGGGAGAAAGAAACAGGGGACCATCCTGAGCAGTGGAAATGGGACAGCTTTTTTGAGTAGACTCTTTGGAACACTTCAAGGAAAAATGTGGGCAGCTTTGGCCTATGAGCAATAGACTCTGGAAACAGAGAGTGGTTAAAGAGTAAACCAAAGTATTATTTACAAGAGCAGGGAAGGTCCTGGCTGTCAAACTGCTTATTTTAGCCACACATACTTCATAAGTTTGAAGACAGATTTAGATTCAGAATGATCTCACTAAGCTGGATGGGTCATTCCAACAAAATGGAATTTAATAGAGATACATGAGAATTAAGTATATTTAGACCCAAAGATACAACTCCAAGAATATATGAGTTGTAGCTTAGCAGCCTCATGTGGATAAGGTAGAAGAGTTGGGAGTCGGGAGTTGATAGTGAAGTAAAGTTAACCTACAAATTAATTTGATTAATTAGGCATAAAAAGAGAAGGATAACCTAATTTATGGACCAAACGTAGTGTACTGTGTTGAGTTCTGGATGCACACATGAGGAAGGTGCCCAAAGGAGAGGAACACATGAAGTCACTGAAAATGCTCACTCAGAGGATGTGAGAACTCAACGACATCAGAAAGCCCTTATATTCTTGAAGGGTTATGATACAGATAAGAGATTAGAGTTACTCTATGAGGCTATTATGGGCAAAATTAGAGCCAGTGATGGATATTACACTTCAATCATTCATTCAATAACTATTTGTTGAGCTCCTATCATGCGTCATGCATTGTATTAGGCAGCAGAATTGCAAGATAAGAGAAATTCTCCCAATATTCAGAGCTTTCCAGAAACAAACTGGGCTACCTTCTGAAGACAGAGAGTACCTTCTGAAGATATTAAGGCAAAGTTGGAAGCTACATTTCAGTCTTGGACTGGTTGGAAGTGGAAGAGATGAATTTTAAGCTCCCTACCTCAGAGTGGCTTATGATCATCCATGTGCTACACTGTGTATCTTTTTCAGTGCTTCCACATGGTAAGAAAGAGGCTAACTCACTTGACATTGTTTTCAGCAAAAAGCAACAAAAAAACAACACTGGTGAATTTAAATAAAAATGGCATTTATTAAAGAGGATCCTGGGTTTCTCACAGACTCTTCAGGAAACCTACAAAGCTGGTCTGGGGCACACCTCTTCTGTGAAAGATGAGCTCACATCAATGGGCACTGGGACAGTGCTATAAGAAAACAGCAGCCTGAAAACCAGAGTGAACTGCCACCATCGCCCCACCCTCACTGGAACAGATTCCTTGTATTTCCTACATCCTCACCTCATCTGCCTCTGGTGATGTGATGAGCTGGACAGACAGAGCCTGGATCATGGGCCTAAGTCCCAGCTTTAAGGGAGGTGGGAGAATCAAATATCTGGCATTTTCAGCTTTGATAGGTGGGCTCTGCCCCATAAGACAGGGGATTCTGTGAGGGTATTCAGATGCTAAAAGTCCCCAAAATCTAATAATGATGTCAAAACACTCAAAGGGAGTTATAGCAATTCTTCTCCCAATGATACTTTAACCAAGCCAAAAACTGAAGCAGAGGCCAAAAGATGAGAAAATTGAAGTTGGCAAATTAACTTCCCTAATATTACAGGGAGTATTTGTTTCTCTGAATCCCTTTTTAGGAAGAATTCTGATGGTCATGGTCACTCATAAACTTGTCATAGTGGGTTTGAATGGAACTGATAACAGGAGCAAAACCCAAGAGAAACTAGGGAGTTTCAGGTTATATTATGGCAGATGAGTTTTTAAGTCAGCCTGTTGGAAAACTAATCACCACAGCAGTGACCAAGAATAACTCACTAGTATCACAGGACTGGAAGAAACCTCTAGCAGTCAAGAATCCATCACCCAGTGTCCCGAGGGCCTGCATTTCCAAAAAGATGGCTGGCAGCCCCCTTTCTCTAAAAGCCTCTGGAGAAGGTCATTTGATAACCTCCCCAGATAAGCGAGAATTGCAGATGTCTTATATCTCATGGTCAGAATGTTCTTTGATAATGTTCTTTCCATCCATACCCCACCCCCACCCCCATAATGAAAACAGAGAGGAGGGGCTCACCATCTCTTCCATCAATTTCATTGTGGTTTCCAAAGGACAGTGCTGAGGGTCAGAGCCAGAGTAACCTCATACCACCGTGATGCATCCACTGGGGCATTCCGGACTCTGGGTGACACTTCAGAACGCCAGACTTCCTCCAGGAAGTGTGAGCATGCTAATCGTGCCCCTGGGACAGGTGGGCACGTGGAGGGAGAGATTAGCTTTCCCCACAGCTGTCAGGCTGGGGCCTCTCATTAACACCCACGTTTCTCTGTCTTTCTTTCTTTCTTTCTTTTTTCTTTCTTTTTTTTTTTTTTTTTTTTTTTAGGTCCTTTGACTGTAGCTTGTGTACTTGAAGTATGTCATTGAAAAATGCACAGATGGGATCTACCAGATCATGAGAACGCTTTCACAGCTTTTGAAAGTGTGCTGGGTTTCTTTCCTTAAGAAGAAAAAAAAAATCCTGTATTCTAATTTCCACCATTTCCCACTCTCTTCCTGCTTCAGAAATAGACTATTACAGAAGACAATGTTCCAAATAGTAATAACCAATAGGGCAATAATTAAAATCTAGTTCTTCTGATTTGTTTTTTAATCTGAAAGCAGCTAATTGTATCTGCTAATCTTGTCTTCATAGTTCACAGAGAGGGCACAGCATTTGAAATATATTCAACATTAGCCGCAACCTACTGAAATTCAATGTCGGGCCAGAAGGGGAGACAGCAGGGCAAGCAAGAGGAGCGTCTGACAGGTGGTGCCCTGAGGGGGGATGCATCCTGAAGCAGGAGGGACCTGGGGGAGGGGTCTTTTATCTTGTTATGAAAGTTCTAGAGAAGGGGTTGGGAGTTTTTGTATGGAAACAGCAAGATAATGAGGAATGAAGGAGGAGTACTGAGAACCATGAGTCTGTCTTAGATGACCCTGTGGCTTCCTGAGCATTTTAATCAGTTTCATCCATGATCCCCTGAACAAAATCAAAGAGCCAAAGAGGATAAAGTCACTATTCTCTGGATGGACACTGTGTTCTCTTTGTATGAGGCTATCTCTTTGTATAAAGAAGAAAGGCAGCTATGCGAAGATCCAACAGTCCTATTTTTAATTGAAGTTCTTAGTTCTGGACTTCTAGGTGGCCCCTGCCACACCCACCTGGCCCCAGCCAGCTCAGGGTCTTACTAAACTGACCCCAAGCAAAGTGGGCCCCCTGGTAGACTGTACAGAGAGGGCTGTAGTCTATTTAACACATGCCCAGGATTTGGAACAGATGATATTAGCAACCTTCCCATAAAATACCCAACAATATATTTGTAATGACTTAGCTAATAGCATAGTACTTTTTACATCTCAGAAAGGGCCTTCCATAAAAAGAGGGCACTTAATAAATATTTACTCAGCACCTACTATGCTCATGTGTCAGGTTCAGGGCTAAAAAAAAAAAAAAAGGAGGGGGAGGGAGGCTGTTAAATATAACGAGGATAGATCTCCTACTCATAAAATTCCATACTTTAAAATGTCAGCAATACAACCTTGAAAATTATGACATCTGTCCTGAGGAAGTGTTGGGACTGACACAGGACTTTATTGACTAATAAGAAATGTTGAACAAGGAGTATTCAAGTGTGTCAGTTTATCTCCAGCCAGCAGGGCCACCGCTGTGCCCTTTTAAGAAACATCAGGGGAATATAGCTCATCCTGGGTTACCCCAAGTAGCACCCCAGTGTACACAGTGATGTGCCAGACTGCAATTAAAGCCACAGCAGAATGACAGAACCCTGTCCCAGAGAGTTTCTTTTATGGGAAGATATAATATGGGGGGCGGGGGAATTACATATTCTTTAAAAGTTGTTACTAGGGCATGCACTAAAAATCTTGCTCTTTTTTGTAAGCTAACTTCCCCCCTTTCCTGAAAGCTCATAAAGAATAACAATCTTATGTTCTGTTAGAGATTGGTTGGATAATGGAGAACCTGCATTATGGAGTTCACCATGCCAAGGGGAGCTGGGCACAAAGGAGCTAGTGGACATGACATCAACCAGGGCTGTGAACTCATGATTCCTCAGCATATCTGCAGGGATCCCATTAGGAAGTTTTATAGAAAATGAACTTAGAATTTAGAAATGTGAGCCTGGTGGTCCTATGGGTCTGTCTCTTACTTCAAGGCCAGTGCTTGGGCCCAAACAGAGCTGACCAGCCTCTGAAACCCCTCCAAGCTCCCCCCTGGCCTCACCCTATAGACCATCTTCTCAGCTCTCCTCTGCCTCTGGAAACAGCGAACACTGTTTGTCCAGAGTTGGCATCTTGTTGCTGATCAGCCATGAGCATCCACATCCAACAGACTTCTTCCTTCAGGATGAGATCACAGCCAGCTGTCCAGTCAACCTGCATCAGCCTCCAACATCTCCTTACCTCTGGACCTAGATTTCCACCCTGAGGATGTGGCCTTGGAGAGTGTGGTGTGGGTCCCTTCCCTCTGGTTGGTAGAGGACACTCCTGCTCTGTCCTCAGAAAGCTGTCCAGGATGAATGGGATTCCACCCTGGGCATTCTGACAGTGCAGAGAACCTTCACCAGCCCTCCTGAATGTGCCTACACAGACCCCATCCTTGTGGCTTCCTAGAAAACACTTCCTAGATGAGACGGGTAATTGCCTGACCCTCTTCTACAGGCTGGCAGGTCCCCAAGTGGGCTATGCAAGGAACCCTGAGAAAGGCTAGCCCTCAATGACTAGGGCCCTCCTGGGCCTTTGAGGGAGCTTTTTAACTTCTGGGAGCCTTCTAGCCAAGCTGTGGGATGAGGAAGACAATAAAGCTTTTCCAAAAAAAAAAAAAAAAAAAGAATTAGCAACCATAAGAAGGAGTGTTTGAAAAATCATCAATTACATAAAGAAACCACTCTGTCCCTCAAAGTGGTTTAAATTCCATAAAATATAATTAAGAAGCTGGACTCTGGAAGTAGACTGCAGGGTTCAGAAGCTGGCTCCATCACTTAATACTAACCTAACCACTCTGTATTTCAGTTTCTTCACCTATAAAATGAGGAATATAAGATTACCTGCCTCAGTGGGATTCTACAAGTATCAGGGGCACAGCAAAGCATGAGGCCCATAGTGGGCACTCACTCTCAATACATATTAGCTATTGATATTATTATTAAATATATATTTACACTACAACACAATGCATTGTTCTATTTCTCACCTTAAGGAATTCTCTATGCCCCATCATGAAAACAGATTAAAAACCTGGATAAATTGAATAAAATTCCTTAATGTGAGGAAATGCTCATAAAATCTGTCTTATTTTACAGATGTTTCTTCAGGGCTGACTCTCAATCAGTAATTACATGAAGGCAGTGTTTTGAATATTTTCATTTTGCATGACAAAAATGTTTTGAGAAATAAATGGCAAAGGTCAGGTGTAATGTGAACTCTGAAATCACAGTAATGAACTTTCCAAACTTTGTTATGTTAAAATTCATTGGTCTATCTGGCACTTTGGATGAATTTTTTGCACATGTACAATTATGTGACCTTATGCACTGTCATTGGAAAATACTGGTTCATTAAGTTATACAGATCTTCCATACAGTAACACATTTCATTATAGAACATCAAAAAATCATATCACCAACAGTCTCATCAAAAAAGTTCTCCAGTGTCTACATTAAAGTAGTTGTCAAGCTCCTGGTGGCAGATACAAGTTTTCTAAAATTTTAATTTTTGCTTGAAAGCTCAAGTTTAATCATTAGCAACAAATACTGTCAGTTTTCCTTGAAGTGACTTTCGCTCCATTCACATTCAAGAAAATGTCTGCCAAATACCCAGGTTTGAGAATCGTAATTCATTTCTCAGCCATTCTTTAAAGTAAAACAGTGTTCCATTTTACATTAGTGCCACTAAGTGGCTTTTCTCAAGACAACCACTCTACTCAGGTAGGCAGGCAGTAGAAGTATTTTACACACATTTCCCACTTACAGAGTGTTAGAAAGACATGTACTCAGCTGTTAAGATCTACTTAATAATTCTTTGCTTCTTTATCAAGTACATTCTTAAATGAAACTGACAGTTTTTGTTTTGATTTTAACTGTGAGTACCCGACAGTGAAGAATACAATGACTACTAACAAAATTTGGTGGCGTTGCTTTGATTCATGCTAAGGCACCTGAGTTTTACCCTCAATTGTTTTTCAACCTAGTTTAATGTCAACTAGACATTAAAAAAGACATTGTGAAAAAAGACAAACCGCATTTTTATATTACTGTGAAGATAGTTTTGATCTTGTGTACCCATTGTAAGGGTCTCGGGCCATTAGAAACTACATATTTGAGCACTGCTGCCTTTGGTAGATTCCTATACCTCTTATGCCTCAGTTTTCCTATCTTTAAAATGGAGATAATTCATGACATATATCCTATAGGGTTGTTACGAAGACTAAATGGAACAAATCTGGTACAGACCAAAGAACAAAGCTGGCCTATGGTAAATGGCATGTAAGATTGGGTAAAAGGGGCCTGGGGATCACTTGAGACCCTTGGCTCATTCAGGTGTGATAAAAATAACTATCTCAGTGATTAAAGCAAAAAGAACATCTATCAGTCACCTCTACTGAAAAAGTTCTTCGTTGAGTATTTCCCAGAGATTGTTAAAAAAGATCAACTGGTCAGAGACTCCTTCAATTGCTCCATGAACTAGACCACTCTTTAAAAAGCTCTAATCATGTAATTGCCCTTGATGTGGTCTCAGAACATTACCTACCCCACCTCTGTGTAGTTTTCTGAGCATTTTTTTCTTAGGGCTTGCCAGGGAATCACTGGAAGCACTGGAGAAAAAAAGCTGACATTTATATTTATGTTTTTATATGTGCCTAGGTTCTCAAAATATTGTGACACAAGAGAGAGATGGGAAATTGCCTGGCCCCTAAACCTGCTGTGCCATGTCAGCTCTCTGCAGTTTAGCATGGTTGTTAAAAATGAACAGACTCAGGACAAAAACATCTGTCCCTTCAGCCAACAAGATAGGTAACTGATATGGGTTTGTTTATTCCTGATGGTGCCAATGTGGTGTTTTAAAATGAAAGCAGACACAGATGTATAATGTAAAATAAAACTTGCATGAATTTTTAAGATGCATTTTTTGCTTTTGTTGTGAGCACTTATCAAAGATGTTGCTCACAGGCAATTTTCTCCATGCGCATCTCTTCAGCCTCTTCCTGTCCTGCTCAGAGCACTGCAGCCTAGGCCCTCCTCTCTGACCCTGAAACGGGAAGCGGGCCCAGAGCCCTGAGCCCTGTTGCTCAGGATGTTCTCCTTCACCGCCTCCAATCTTTCCGCTTCCAGGGCACGGGTGACTTCTGGTTTCTCCCTGACTCTCGTTTTCCTTGCCAGCTCCTCTCCAATCATTTACTATTCCTGGTGGTTCCAAAGGACTTGGTCTTGAACCTCTTTTATTTCTCATGCCACACCCATTCCCTAGGCCATTCCACGTACTCCTATGGCTCCAAATACCATTCCTATGTTAACTCCCAAACATTCACGTCCAGCTCAGATCTAATGCTGTAATCCCAAGCTCATTTATCCAACTGCCTGGTTGGTATATCCACTTGAATATCTCACAGAAATCTCAAAATATCTATAACTGAACCCCTGGTCTTTTCTACTGAACTTTTTCCATCCTGGTCACCTCAGGGAATGTCTACCCTACAAACCCACTTGCTATCTTACTGTCACACCCGCTTCATCAATGTCATGTCAATTCCACTACCTCCAAGAGATATTTTACATCTGTGTATTGTGACCCAACTCCAATGCCACCATGTTAGCCCAAGATTATCACCTCTTACCTCTCTTAACTTGTCTCCTAGCTTCCCTCCTTGCTCCTCACCCCCCTCCATTCTTTACACAGCAGCCAGAGTATGCTTTGCAGAAGAGGGATCATGCCATGAGGTTTCTTTGCTTGAAACCACCCAATGGCTTTTTATGGCCTTCAGGAGAGGAACCAAATCCTTAACGCAGTCTAACTGGGATGTCTGGGACATACATTTGGCCTGTCAATGGGACATCAGGTAGAAATATCCATCACCTTCTATGATGGGGGCTTTGGAGGGTGCTAGCAGGTTGCAACCACCACAGTGAGAAATGAGAAAGGGAGCCAACTAAAAACATGAAGAAGGAGACATTGAGAGTCCATGGGTGTTGGGAGCCATTACAGTTGTTGGCATCATAGACAGGGAACCTCCTTTAAATGGAAATTGCCATCAGCACTTTATCAAAGACCATTATTCTGTAGCCATACATTCATTCCATATTCATAGAACACATGAAGCCAGCATGACTATTTTTAGAATGTAATGAAAATATTAAGTGAAACATAAAACTATTTTGCAAGCACGATATACTAGTTTATTTAGAAGCAACTAAAACTTTTGTTTGCTGCTAGTATAGATGTTGCTAAACACAGAGTAAGCACTATTATCTAGATGCTAGGTGTTAATTTGCTTCCATTCAAAAACACTGTAATTCACAAAAGAGTGCACTCTTCATTCATTCAACAAGTATTCACTGAGTTCCACTGTGTGCCAGACACTATCCAGGTGCTGGAGACAAAGTGGTAAGAAAGATATGTATTTACAAAATGTGTGCTAAATGAATGTGCCAAATCAAATGACACCATTCTTACAGTACATCCTGCACATTTCTTCCCAATGCCACAGACGTGATGCTATAGGTCAACCTACCTTGATTATTTAGCATTAAATATTGCAAAAGTACCTAACAGTTAAGTTCTATGTTGAAATAGACATCCAATAAAATGCATTTTTGAAGTAATACATAGAAAACAAAAGCAGGAAGAGGAAGTTCGCATAACATCTATAGTAATTCTCCAGGTCAACAAGAGCTTAGCTTAAGTTGAGAAGAAAAATCAAGGCAGGGTGATCTGACCTTGGAATAAAACTCTTTGGTTGAATTTTAAGTGGCTAAAACACAGCTTTGGGGAGAGATTGTTCTTGCCATGGAACGGTCTTCTCTTACCTCTCTCAACCTGTCTCCTAGCTTTACTTCTTGTCTCTCAACCTGTCTCCTAGCTTCCCTCCTCCTTTCCTGTGATTAGACTCAGTCTCAGTGTTTATTTGTTTGCTTTTTTGTGCTTCAGAGTGAAGGGAAAATTCCACCCAATAATCACTTCTTTATTGGAACACACTAAGAGTATTTTTTACCCATCCATGGTGGATTTTTAAACACTCAGAGGCTTCCAAATTAATCCCAAGTCTTACGATCTCTCCCTTTAACATGTTATTTTATAATAAGTAGATTTCAGTAAAAAAGGAAGTAGAATTCTGTTCTGTCAGTAGGCACTGACGTATTTCTTCCAATTCTCATCATGTTCTCTGGGACTCTACTACTATGAAAACTGATACAATCTAAAAATAATCAATGATAAGTGTGAATTTAAGAACATGTAAGACATTCAATCAATTACTTAAGAAAGCTGTCACTAAACTCTTGATTTGGCAACATGAGTTCTCTCAAGTAAAAGAGTAGGTGGATGGGTGATTCCTGCTGCCTGCCAAAATGTCTTGTTTTTGCACTGCTATTCAACGGCATCTTGGTCAGCACACTTCGTATAGATTTAAGCAGCAATCCTTTTCACACACCTTGATTCTGTAAGCCTGTGGAGTATCTTTCAAATATCTGAATTAAATGTGGACAGAGGTTGAGGAAACTAGACAACCAAAGGCCACAAAATTAGGTCACTTCAGAGATGTCAGGTTTCTTTTTGTGTGTGAAGTCCATGCACAGGGCAGCCCAGGAATCTGCTGGACAGAAGCAATGAAGTAATAACTCACAGGGGTTGAAAAAAGTCCCAGAGCTGGTCATGGGGATGGAAACGCAAAGCATGCAGTTCTAAAACTGTTTTCCAGATTGTATTCTTTAACAAAGATACCTATTAGTTATGCTTTGAAAAAAGTCACTGACTTCCCCATGCAGTCCATAATGAGTTCTGCAGATTCATGGAATTCCTTTCTTGAAATCATTTCCTTTACCTGAATTTTTATGTTTATACTATCCATCTCTAAGCTCATTTAAATTCAGATTGCGAACAGGGACCATGATTATATCTTCTGAGACATGCTCATCAACTTCCTAGTAGCTCCATAAATGTCTGTATAACAACAATATTAATAATAGTAATGAAGCATTTCATAAAAACTACACAGAATGTATATCAGTATTTCTTCCATTTCCTTGAGGTACAGTAAGCCACTTTTGTAAAATTTCTCTCTTAATTTGAGGTAGGAGAACATTCAGAGTTTCCCTGTGAAGGTAATTCTGAGCTTCTGGATAGTTTACTTGGAGTCAACTAGGCATAAATAATTGGTCTTTATAATTTCTTATATTTGTAAAAGGAAGCAAAAGTAATTGGTCATCATTTCACACGTGGCCAGGTTCACAAGCACTCAGGTCTTGCCAATGTGCCCAAGGGCCACATCTGTGTTCCTGTGGAAAAATGGAAAACCTGATCTTCATGCCTTCATATCTTCTTGAGTTTTTTATGCCCTTTTCAATTATTATTAATGTCCATGGGAACAGATAAAGTTATTAGTCTTTTAGGTATGAGCTATCACCAATTATCATTGTAACTTTCATTAAAATATTAAAGTAGTTAAGAACCAAATAGAAATAGTTTCTTTTATTAATATCATTTAAAATAACAATGAAAGTGGTAAGATGGTTATATGTTCATTAAATTGCTAATGAAGCCCGACCAATAACTCAAAGCTGGGTTCCCTGCAGAATATCGATTTGAAGTATCATCAGCCAAGATCATTTGATAAGAGAGATGTAAAATTAGTATCAGGATTCTACCTTCCAAGAATTCATCTTTGAAATTTTGTGGCTAGGTGTTTTATTTCTAGCCCGCTTAGAAACATAAGATCGCCTGATGCCAACAGGCCTGAGTCTAGCTGGAGGAATGGAATCATGATGAAACATTTGTACATCATATTAAGGCAGATAGAAGCACACCACACCCTGTCTGGTTGCATGTCACATGCCCTGGGAGAGCCCCACCATGGCACTCCCGGGCCTGCCAAGGTATCTCCTGGGACACAGCTCAGCCTGAGGTTCTGAGTCACAGAGCTGGGGCCGTTTTTCCTCTTGGGAAAGACCAGACACTCACCCTTTACAAAAACCTCTATGATGAGTCACTGGTAAAATGAGTTGGCATTTTGAGGTGGCGGGTGGAGATCAGGGTTTGCAACAAGGCCATGTGATGAGCTGGATGATCCTGCGGACTGCCTCCCAGGAGTGAGGGCTGGGCTTTAATGACAGTGCCACACGGAGAATCCCTCGCTCTAGGACTCCTGGTGTGGATCTCATCATGCAGATAGGACTCCCACTCAATTTCAAAAGGGTGCTATCCACCCTGGAAAAAAAACCTAGCCCGCTGAGGAGATGTGAAAATACACCGCCAGGGAAACAGATGGCTTAGGAAGAAGCAATCTGGAATAATAGTGAGGGTGTGGGAGTCGAAGTGCAGGCTGGGTGAGGAGATCAGAGAGGAGAGAACGGGCATCAGTATGTGGCGACAGATGACAGTGTGTTGTTTGGGAGGAGCAGTTGGAGGAGGCCAGGGAAATGGAAGTAATGCATAGGGCTGCAGCATAATTAGGAAAATGCCCCTTCTGTTGACTCCGTAAGCCCTGCTTGGTTAAGACGGAGAGAGCACTTGCTTCGCCCAGGAAGCAGAGGTTACATGCGATTCCAACAGGCTTTCTGTTTCTGATCGAAACAAATCCAAACTGAGCTAATTTGTGTACAGCTGCAGGCAATATAAACATGGCTGTTCAGAATTCTTTATAGAGTATAGGCCTTTGTACTCCATACTTCACCGAAGTTAATAAGTAGGTGTCAAACTCTGAATTAAAATTCCCAGAAGAGGACACAGCACAAAGGACAATAAAAATGATTTTTAAATAATCATAGGGATAAATAGCATCCACTTCTGACAAATGTAAGTGCTGGCATAAAATGTTATTAGGCTACAGAGATCGTCTTTTGTTCAGGAAGTATGTTTTATTCTCCAGCCGTGTCATTCATCATCCTAATGAGCCCTCAAAATGTAAATTAAATAGCAAAGACGGATTCCTTCGAAAAGCATCTTTGTGCTGGGTGTTAAACCATTTTTCTACTTTTATGCTATATATTGGTTCATGTTTTCAATGGGAAAAAAATAAGCCTTCAATACTTGAACACTTTATGCGATAAGTTCATGCAATTCATATTTTCAGGAAACAGTTCATTCATTCTCCAGTGCTTTGGATTCTGTGATTTCAAAATGAAGAAATCCCATTTTAAAATGCTGTGCCCTGTAAATTACGTTTGATCCGGAAAATCTTAGAAACCTGTGCATGCATTTGCTTTGTTGTTTTATTCAGAAGTAATTTGGTCCAGGGAAGCCCTCAATGGGAAAGGATTAGTGAAAATTTCAAACAGCTTCAGTTTACTGAACCGAATGCATTAATGGCTAGGCAAACACCATTTCAACCATTAATGATAAAAGAATAAGGTCATGAGCCAAATTAGTTGTGATTTCTTATTATGTATTGATAAGAACATTACCTGTTCTTATGATGAATAGAGAAATCAGGGTTTTGTGCTTGACCTGAATTTATGCACAAGCACACACACAACAGTAGTAACTGAACAGCACTGCTAGGGAGGCATTCAGGAAATATACACTGAGAAAGGAAAATAGCAGCAAATCATGCCTCATGCTGGCATGATTGGTCCTCATTTTCCTCTCTCTGTCTCTCTCTGTCTCTCCCTGTCCCCCTCCCTCCCGCTCTCCCTCTCCCTCTCTACATATAGATATAGATATAGATATAGATATAGATATAGATATAGATATATAGATGTATAGATACAGATATAGATATATAGATCTTCCCTCCCCAACCCATCTTCTCTTGTTGCAACATGTAAATCATTATTTGCATTCTTTGGCTATCCCTGCTTATGTGAGAGCTCATTTCAGTTCTGTGTATGTATGTGTGTGTGACTGTATATAAAATGAAGATACAGATAAATGCACTGTTGAGGTTTACCTAATGTCCAGGGAATAGCCATTAATCTGCACAAGGGGATTTCCACAGCCCCAGTCTGCAGGATAAACTATAATTAACCAATCTAGGTTTTCTAGAGACATTATATTTTATGAGGTCAAAATGCTAGAGAAATATCTCAGAGGAGAGACTGAAATCATCCAGCTAGGAAAATGTAAGCTAGTGAACAGCATAACGTGGAAGCCTGGGTTCTTTAATGGCTAGTGTCCACCTGCTAACCTGGCTTGAGGTATACCCCCAAAGCCTGTCTGATTCACTGTGATTTGTTGCCTTTGGGAAGCACCCATCCCCTTGTGACAGTGTCCAATGATGGCCCATCTCTAGATGAGTAGCATCTCTCTTTGAAGGTCTGGCTAATGAAAGAATGCATGACAAATGGGAGATCACAGTAAAGCCAGGTGACTCTACTGAACATTCTGTTTTAGTTCATTTATTTGGTTATTTCTAATGAAGAATTTTCTTTATAACATGACTAAGCTTAATTCAGTGCAAGGCTCAAGACTGTCAGAATGATGGCTGGCCTCATGAAGAAACTCTGTAGTCTGAGTCCAAATGGCCACTTTATTTCATCAATTTCCTAATAATGTACATTTTGATGGGGCACATTGATTGCTTCATGATCTAAGAACAACAGTAATCAGTGAGGGAGAAGGTAATGCCATGTGTCAGTGAGGCCTTGAGAAGTACGGGTGAAAAGGGGCGAGAAGACAGTGAAGGGGTGCAGTCTGAGAGATTAACTAAAAATTACTTCTGACAAGGAAAAACAAGGTATTATTCTATGCAGTTTTTAACACTGAAAAAGCATTGTATGTTCGGAGAATATTTTTAAATGAAATTTAAGCCTCACCTGGAGTCTGGGAAGATAAATAGTTAGGATATCAATAAATTGTTTTAGTTTTGACCCTAGGCAGGAAAAACAATGTACAATCCAGGGACTGGAAGGTGCCCTACTGTGAAGAATGTGCCTTTTAACCTTTTCAATATGTTAATAATATAAATTCCCACCCATGTGGCACCTCCATAGAAACACGGAACTCTCACACGGAAAACCTTTCAAGTATAAAAGAAATAAGCTACCCCCTAAATGTTTTCTGAGAAAATTCCCAATGAAGAAGAATCTCGCCGTTTGAATGCATAAACTTTTAACCGGATGTGAAATCCCTGCGAAGAGGCCCCATGTTAAATGACTGACAGCACCACTAGGAGCTCCACAACATAAAATACATGCTTCATTAGTCTCCCAGCTGAACTCAGGATCCTCTGGCTCAGAATAAATCTCAGCCTTTAAAAATAAATTCTCTGCTGAATTAACATCTCAGAATCATTAATCTTTGGAGTGACCCTCCAATTTCATTTGGAAGAGAACCACCGTGTTTCACAAAGGTCTTTTTTCTTTCAGCAAACCATGATTTCATGGAGAGAAGGAAAATAACATGCGTTTTCTTTTATCATTTCTCCAGTCTCGCCCTCAAGGTGGCTTCTTTGTCCTTCCCAACTGAAACATCCTACATCTAAAATCAACAGAGAGCCATCTACTAAATCAGGAAGGGACAAAAATTTAGTTTTAAGTATATGCGAAAATAAAAACAAGGCGAGATGGAATTACTATAAATTTCAGGAAGAAGGAAGCATTGTAGTAATATCATT
This sequence comes from Panthera uncia, assembly GCF_023721935.1. Classification (NCBI taxonomy): domain Eukaryota; kingdom Metazoa; phylum Chordata; class Mammalia; order Carnivora; family Felidae; genus Panthera; species Panthera uncia. The sequence goes on along the minus strand of NW_026057578.1, from coordinate 58,680,001 downwards.
TTGCTAAATTAAAAATGGTTGGAATTTTGTTCTTCATTGCAGGAGGCCTTATTTATCAGTAGACAGAGCAACATTAATAATGTTGATTTATTTAATAGGCCAAATGAAGAGATGAGGTCTGTGTGCAGTAAAGATAAATGTTGCCTTGTTTTACCCAATGGGTATGGCACTAAAGATATAGACATCACGTTTTAAATACTTGCAAGCTTGGTCTATAAAGTAATTCCACTATAATTCCTTCTTTAGCAAAGAACCATTTTGAAAAGCAAATAGTTATTCCTTTATTTGCTTATTTATTAATCTAGATGTTTAAAGTTAGAAATTTGGTTAAAGCAGGATGAGTCTATACTGTCTATCAACTTTCACTGTGAAGACTACCCAAGGCAGGTAACAGAGCAGACCCACTGTCTGTTTAGGGATTGTGGGACTCATCCTATTTGCTTCTCCTACCATCCCAGAGCCTGTTCTCCTCTCTATCAGAGGTATTCATCGCCATAACCCATGTTCTTCATTTTTGGTGTTCTTTGGCCAGAAACAAATCCCTAAAAGCTTGCCTGCCACCCACCCCTTCCAAACAACACCATCCTCCACTACTAGGTTAATCTTAAAATATAGCTCTCACCATTCAGTTCTCCATGCTCCATGCTCCGAGCTTTAATGGTTCCCATCACCTAGAGGATAAATCTGCAATCCATAGAGCCAAGTGCAGCCCCTAACTAAGCCCTCCTGTCTGTCTCATTTGGGCATTTCCTTTTAAACAGTCTGTGCATTCCTGCTGGGAGCCCCTCCTTTCTCCTCCTCCTCAAATTCTTCCTCTGAAGGTCTGCTCAAACCATACCTCACAATATAAAGGCTTTCTCTTGCTTAAAACCCATCTTCTTGCTTAAAACCCAATGTCTACAACCCTTTTGCTTGATATTTATTCCATTCTGTCTTAGTGAGCAGTTTTAATGTTCCACTTAAGTCACCAACATCTCTCTGATAGGAAGAATTGTGTCTGGACTCCCATGCATATAACCTACATATAACATAGTGCCTTATCCACAGTAAAGATTAAATGAAAATATAATCATCATGATCACCTGAAGATTATTTTCATGCTTCTGCCTTCAATTTGAGGAAATATGAGTCTCAGAGAGAAATTCCAGGCCTCTAAATTTGTGTATTTATGCCCAGTGGCTGCTGGCTCCAGGGATGAAGGTACAGGGACTATTTAAGGCCTCAAAATACCACTCCTAGCACCTTGTAAGTTTTAGAGGTAGTAAGAGATACGGAACTCTTTTCCTGTTCTATGACCACTAACTTGTCTATAGCAGATCTGCTCATTCACTCTGTCTTACTCCTGGTTAGGAGAGAAACTCAACCCCTCACTTGGGCCATTTGAACAAGCTCATTTGGAGGGCAGACCATACCTACAGGACAGGTTTTAGAATCTATTATGTGATAAGGCTTCTCCATCTACCCTCTCTGGCTACATTATAGGCAAGGGGGAATTACCTGCTTTTAACCAGTTTTATTTCATCCCCTACTGTCTACAGATGGAATAGGGAACATGTAGACAGTGGAAGTTTATTGATCCAGTTTACTCTTAGTGATTGATCTGGAGAAGGCAAAACAAGGCTGAACCATGTGTAGACTTCTTTCCTAAACCCTCCAAATACATTAAAAAATATCCTTTAAACATACCTCTTATGTGTCTTCTCCCTGATATGCAAATCTGTTCAAATCTTGTTCACTTACATTGTGCCTTTTAGATTTAATATCTCTCTCCCACTTCAGAAAGGTTTCCATAACCCTAAAGATGGGTGCTCAGCTTCACACTAGCTAGGTCTTATTACCTGCCACCCATATTCCCAAACTGGGAGATCATTCATCTTATCCCTGGCCAGCTCTTGCTGGGGATCTCCTTCTTCAGGTTGGCCTTGGCCTACTACAACACGTGGATACTCCAAGATGCCCACTGCTAAATTAAAACTAATACACTGGAGCCACAAAAAAATTATTTTCCAGACAAAGGAGGGACATGCAAGGTCAGAAAGCCTCTGTAACACAGGATGGATGCATTCCCATAATGTCAGGCCTGGGGGCAGAGCTAAAAGCATCTTGCTGTCTCCTCTCCCTGCTAGGAAATGCAAAGGATGCAAGTTTGCCATTAGAAAAATCTCTAATTGATTTTGGACTATTTTAACTTCAAGTCCATTGGATTAAGGTCCTTTAAAAAAGGTCTGTATGCCACACTCCATGGAAGAAATGTTATTACCCAAAGTAAAAAAAAAAACGACAGTAAGGCAGACATTTATTATACCAAAATGACTGCTGTGTAAGAAATTCCATTATAACATTTGATTTGCAGATTTCTTGAATGACAAAAGAACAACAATATTCATGAAAGCATTTTACTATATTAATTTGAATTTTTCTTAAAATTTAGAAAAACTACCTTTAGAATATCAACTTCAACTTGTCCCCAGTGCTATAGGAAATCACGAAATTTAATTTCCTTAATTTGATTTCCAGTGACACCTAATTTTTAAAATTTCATCACTTACCAACTCTCGTCCTTAATGGGATGGCTGAACCAGCTCAAGTATCTAAACCCATACTACCAGTCAGTGTTTGAAACAGAAATGGTGGAAATGTTGGCCTTCACAGGTCACAGCTGCCTCCCTGGTCTGATGGGGCAGGGACCCTAAAAGCAGCAGGTGTGCTGGTGGAAGGCAGCTGAGCTCATCTGTTCACCTGACCCTCCCTGTCATGTTCAATTCAGCCTCAGCCTCAGAATGGAAGAGGTCTAAGGCAAATAGCAACTACAAATGTAGCCCCGTAGGCCAGAGAAGCTGTCTCTGAGTCCAGAAAAGGTAAAAATTCATGTTTTTGGTTTTTGAAAGCATAAAATTAGAGAGGAAAAACGCTGTTGTTACTAGAATCACCTTTAGGTAAGAAAGACAATGAATTCTTCTTGGACTCTGAGACTTTCTTATAACTGATTAGTCAGGGTAGTGTGGGCATTGTGCTTGTTAATTCAGCATTTGCCTGAAGGTGACTATTTTCTTAAGCAACACATCATCCCTGCTTGCAAAATATCATAGTATATATTCACAGTAGTGTAGTTATCACATTATAATTGTTACTTAAATATATGTAATTTTACCAAAAAATATAAGCTCTTTAATGTTAGAGATTATTCTGTTATTCTTCTTTTTAAAAAAAAATCCCACTTCATAATTCAGTATCTGGAACATAATCAGCATTTAATAAATATACATCTTTATTATTGTTGTACTTGATGACAAGTACTTAGTATTGGGCTAAACCCTTTCTATCCTTTATCTGATTTGACCCTGCATCACATCCTTGTGAGATAGTATTACTTCCCCTCATTCACAGATGAGTTAACAAGGCTTAGTAAGATAGGTATAACTTCCTCCAGACCACCCTACCATAAGGTGAAGAGACACTTCAGTCAGTGTCTGTTCGACTCCAAACAGGCACATTACTACAGGCTGCACCAAACATCCATGAGCATACATGATTCTAAGAGCTACCTCTTTGCAATTATTACCCATAACGAAACTCAGCAAGTGTTATATTAATAACAAACACTGTCATACACAGTCAAAACTTTGCATCAAATGTTTTAGTAATGAACCTAATATAAATATTTTAGATAATTCCAAAGCAAGGGATGAAAAAAGTATATTCCCAATAAAATACTCAGATCAGAAGACGTAACTCTAAAAATAAAATATAGTAAAACTTCACTGTAATTTGAGAACAAATGAAGAAAATAGGTGATGGAAGTATTGGGATAAATTAAACAGATCTCACCTATAAGGCATAGACATCAAGGACATTATACGTAATTTCAAGTGAATAAAAACTGTCAATTAAGCAGAAGCTTCATCATGTGTATAATATTTGAGTACTGCCCATTTTAAGACAGCATTTCATTCTCTGTATTGTATTAAAAACTGCATTCAGGATTTCATAGCTACTAGACTAGAGATGTTTATTAAATTAAATGTTATAATTACTCTAGTGCTTGCAGAAAAGTATATTATCATTTCCTTGATTTCTTCCCACTTCATCAATTTCTTTCTAAAAACTGTATGAATTTTTTTTTTGCAAATCACCATCTTACAAAGACTTTCATTCTTAAGTATTTAAGATAAACATTTAACCCGATGCAACTTTCAGAGGTCTCCATTATGCATTGTAATCAATCACTCGTACTTCTAAAAAGACTAAAGCATGTACATCAAAACTGTATCTTTTTAAAGCATGCAGCTGTCTTTGTCAAAGCATTGCATCTTTTCAAGGAAATGTCAGCAATGTTATTCTTGGGCCTCCCTCTGCCCAAGAGGCCAATGAGGGCTGAACAATGAAGCCAACAAGACAGTTAATCAATAGTAGTCACAGAACCATTTTTTATCCTCCAGAATCTTCATTATCAATGAAGTTTTACATCATTAAAGTAAGGAAACAGGACTGTCAATCCCCACTTGGTTCAAGTGGTAGATGAAAGAATTAATTTGACGGTCACAAAAATAACGATGCAATTGTGTGCTTTAAGTCTTTAAAAATTCGTTTTTAGGTTTAAAACCCAGAGGGACAGACATATTGCTGAGAAATAAAAGCACTGATTTGTCAATTCTTTCTTTTTCTCATAACCCAGCTTTCTACAGATCCGAATGTTGTAAAGAAAAGCAAAAGATTTCAATACAAGTCTGTTAAGATGTAATGAACAATATATTTGAAATACATTCATTATCTGTGGTACTAATGCCATTGTTTTTGAATGATGTTGACACATGTCGTTTCAACATGTGCTTTCATCATGACAGATTTATATGACAAGGAGTAAAAGCATCACATAACACCCACATAACCATATAACCCCTTCCCAGGGACAGACGCAGATTTTGCAAGCCCTAAATGCTATCGAGCTCTCCTTCAAAAAAGAACAAAAAGAATGTGAAATTGTGAATATAAAATTAGGTACAGGGCCTTGTAAGAGGATCATGCAACCCAGGAGCCCTGAAATTTAAGCTTGGTTAATTTAGTGGTAAATCTACCCCTGCCTCATCCACTGAATACACGAGTATCATTTTGCTTGTACATTGGCAAGTTCTGAATGAGCTGGGTTTTTCATTTGGTCTTTTCTCCACAGCAGCCTCCCCGACCTCCCCCAGATATTCTGTGTTAGTATAGCAGAGTATGCCTTGAGAGAGAAGGCGTGGGATATCAGCCCAGCCCACAGGCTTCTGTGAACATCCCAGAAAACTGCAGGCAGCCACTTGCACCCAATGAGACAGTGGTGAGGGAAATGTCACAGCAGGTGAAGGGGTGTTTTCTGATTTCCACACAATTTGGGCGACCAATGAGACTGTCAACAGGTATATGTCCTGAGTTTTCAGAACTAGCTTTATGTTTCCATGTTTTTTCTCTAGTCATGTATTTCTAGCATTTTCAATGGAAAATTCATCAGAAAGAATAAAGAATAGAGAGGAAGCAGAAGCCAGAAGAAATACCAAGACTTTTAACACTTGATCAAGATACATGCTTTGGCACCTCATTTTTAATTGAGACAAAAAACAAAAAAAACAAAAAAAAAACAAAGCAAGCCCTATCTATGATATCCACGATGCCTGGCCCGGCAAACAGAATGTTCCTGGGTCAGAGGGGGGAGAAGATCTGGAGCAGGAGGAGGCATATTACTTCTAAGAATTTGGCACTTTCTTACACTCTTCCCACACACAGCACCCTAGCTGCCCCTCCCTGGCTCCTTCAAACAGCAAGGCATCAGAGATAGGCTTTGCTGCTCAGTTCTGTCTGGGTAGAAGTGACCTCTGCATGCCCCTGGCCTACCAGATGCAGGAGGAAGGTCAGCTGGCTCTCCCTCACCTCTGTCGTGGGACCCAAGCACTCCTGAGAGTCAGTTTCCTTGCTCACTGGGACTTGCCCTCCCCAGGGCTGGTATCCTATAGATGTAGGTTTTATTACTATTTGGGAATGATGACAGGAGACAAATGGTCAGAAGACAACTGCCATTGAAACGATAACTTGTTATGCACAGGTTCCCAGTGGAGGCCGCATACCGCACCACGGGAGCCACATGGGGAAGTACCAGGGTTAGTCGGGAGGCAGAGGGAGCAAGGGGAAAATGCGGGCAAGAGCCGTTATCGGAGTTTCCAAGGGAAGGAATGGTTGAGGCAGGGAGAGCAGGATTAGGAGGGGCCAGTTTGAATAACTGTAGTGAGCTCTACAGTACAGAGGCTGTCCCTTGTGGTCTGGTACCTGGGGTGATTAGGGCAGAAGGACAGTGGCCTGATAAAGGAGGTGTTTGGGGGTGTGGACTCTGGATTGGTTAGTTTTTATCAAAAAGGTGTACAATTGGTTCCTCTGTATTAATCAGACAAACTCAGGAATTCTTGGAAAATGAAAAAAAAATCTAAGCTATACATTATTTTCAAGTATAATGGATTTTTTAAAAATCCAACCAAGTAGTCACTTGTATCTCTAAGAATCGGCTACTCCTGGAAAAGGCGGTCTCTCCAGGATCAGCCAGGCCCCAAGATGTCAAAGCATCAAAATTACAGAATAAAAAGACATGATTAATACAGGAGGGAAGGAACACCAGGCAGGTAAGAATGTCCCTGCCTATCGCAAAGGCAGCCAGAGTCCCATTTAGGTTTCGGGATTCTGAGGCTGAAGAAGAAAGACTACCCTTGACCCTGCTTCAGGTGCAGGCTAGGAGGGCTACCGAACCTTCCGTCTGGTCCCTGTGACAAACAGATGACAGTCACTGATGGAAGTTTCATCCAACACCAAGGGAGCAGACATGACCTCGCTAGGGGAGGCAATATTACCCTCATTTTACAAATGAAGACACTGAGGTTCAGAAAGTTTGAAAGTGCCTTTCACTATGTCACACAGCTTGTAAGCAGTAGAACCAGGATTTGTATCCAGGACCATGATCATTCTATCTGTTACACACTGGGTTTAAAAGCCTACCAGAATTTTAAGGTCCCAAACAAATATTTGAGACCTGAAGAACTAACTATAGGGGCTCGAAAATAAAGAGAAAACTATAATGTCAAAATTAACAAAAGTTTAAGTAATGTCCAAAAACATATTAAGTCATTTTTATAAATTGTTACATTTAGTATTCTTTTTTAAAAATCCATTATACTTGAAAATAATGTATAGCTTAGATTTTTTTTTTCATTTTCCAAGAATTCCTGAGTTTGTCTGATTAATACAGAGGAGCCAATTGTAAATTAAATGAATTAGTTATAGTCAAATAACTTCAAAAGCAAAATTATAAAAGCCTCTCAAAAATGTTAAAGCATTGTGGGTATATTTTAATATGCTTGATAGGAAAGGGGTAGGGCCACCAAAAGGAAGCAAGCCTAATGCCTTGAAAGTCTTAAAAGAGCCCTGTCTGATTCAGCCTTGCTTAAAAATCCAGGCTCCTTCAACTTGCATTCCCACCTTGACCACAGAAGACATAGAATGTGGCGTCAGAGGTCCCTGTGGGTATGGGCTCACTATAGAGAATGGTTTAAGGGCTCTGCCCATGGCTTGCTGCAGCATTTGATACCTTAACCTCTGTAGGATGTAAACCCAACTATTACAAAGGAAGTAAGAATATTCAAATACAGTGTAGATTCCCAAAGGAGTTTCTGGAACATCTGTCATGAGCATCAACATCTGAGAGTTAGAAGACCCAAGTCCTCCTTTTATTGCTATAACTCCTTGGCTATCTGGGCAATTTAATACAAATTTAGGGCACAATACATTAGTCTAGACAATTTAGAACTAGGGTATAGGATACTATTATTAAACACATTCTCATAGTAAATTTTTTTGGAAGAAAAGGAAATTCTGTATCATTTTCATATTATCTATGTAAGTTCCTTTGAAGAGACCCCTGTACTCATGAGAAATAACCAAATGTTATCTGGCTATGATAGGTGCTGCCATCTGGCCCTTGTTAGCTTAGTCAACAAGCATTTGTCGTGACCCCTTTCCCTCCCCTGATTCTTCCTAAAGGCTGTATGTTCCTTATGTCCATGTCAACACCCAGAGCATGAAAGAGAATCTTGTGAGGTCAGTAAGATGGAGGACAGGTAGAGGATCGCCTCCAGTCTCTGCCACGGGGCTCAGCACTCAGCACTGGGTTCTCCCATCCCAGAACAGCACAGACGGAAGTTGCGGGCTTGTGGGGTAGCAGATAGGAGTCACTGAGGACAAGCTGCTGCTCCATCGTGGGCACCTGATTCTCATCATCCTGATGCTTACACAGATGGCTCTATGACCGTGTAGAAGAGAAACGGCACTCTCACTACCCGGACAGACAACACAGGATGAACCAGTTTTGTACCCTCTCCAAATTTTTTTAAAAATTTTCAAATAAACCATCTCTATTACCCGTGGCTGGGCCTGCCTGGCCCCTGGTGCTGGTCAAAATATCTGCTCAGGACGATGATGGCCACACCTTCTGAACACCACCACCCCCCACCCGACACCAGAAATTATTTTCTCTTATGAATATGTCTGAGGTACTTCATAGTGTGTTACACAAAGCAAATATTTAACAAATGTCATTGACCAGAAGTTTGACAATCTTTTTTTAGACAGTATTATGAACTGAACGTGTCCTCCCAAGTTCATATGTTGCAGCCTTAACCTACAGTGTGATGGTGTTTGGAGGTGGGGCTTTGAGGAGGTATTAGGTTAGATGAGGTCCTGAATGTAGGGCCCTCACCATAGGATTAGTGCTTTTATAGGAGCCACTGGAGAGCTTGCCTGCCCTCTCTCCATCTTGTGAGGACACAGCAAGAAGGCATCTGTCTGCAAGCCAAGAAGAGGGCTCTCACCCAAACCCAGCTATGCTGCCACCCTGATATTGGGCTTGTAGCCTCCAAACTTGAGAATATAAATTGTGAAAGAAAAAAGGAAGGACAGTGTCAGGTACTTAGTAAGCATTTTGATTGTCTGACATTTTTTTGTGTGTGTGATGAATGTCAGGAAAATATTTTTTAAAAGCTTAATTATATAATACAGAAGCCTGTGCTTTTAAAAACTTCACATGGTGCAAAGTGCATAGATTTTAAAATGTAACCCCCACCCTCTTTACTTCTAGACCAGTTTGTATCTCTCTCCAAAAAATAACCAATTATTAATAGTTTTGTGTATCATTATTTAAAAATAAAAGTGGGATCATCCTATGTATTGGTTTTACAACTGCTTTTCATTTAACATTTCTTGATGCTCAGCACACATTGATTTGTTTTCATTTTATGTAACTGACATAAGACAATCCACACAATTTTTACACCACAATTTAACCTCTTCCCTATAGGAAGGCATTTGGGTTGTTGATACTTCTCTATTACAAGTTCCTTGTGCACATATGTGGGTATTTCTGCTGGAAATGTTCTTAGAAATGGAACTGCCAGCCTGAAGGGCTCATATTTTCAAACGCTCGCAGATATTGCCAAATTGCATTTTGAAAAGACAATGCTAGTTTATAATCCCACCAACAGAACATTTCCCCATACTTCAGGAGAAAATTAATATAAAAACCAATTTGAAATTTTAAATGTGTTTTTGAAGTTGAACTCCAATTCAACAACACAGGATAGAAACAGCCTTTGATTCTAAAAAGATGACATATTGAAATTCAGATGTGCTAAACGCACAGGGGTATTCTTGCAGCACAAGAATCCTAGCCTTCACTTATATATTATTTAATTGCATCTATTCACATAACCTTTTGAAGCTGGTTTTATAAAGGGGCCACCATGCTCACTGCAGAGAGGATCGTTACTCCTGGTAAAGCCTGACCTCTGACAGTGGCATGCAGAAACCCTCACCCATGGCCGTGGTACCATCTGCAATAAAGGCCTGGGTTGTGCACTGTATATATGCCGATGAAAGGATTTAAGGTGAACTGATTAAAGTAATAAACTATACCTGGATGCCCTTAGCAGCTGCTTCTACCATATAAAAAGAGCTGTCTCTTGTCTTTCTTCTCTTCCACTAACTCCTCCACCTCCACCTCTCTATCTTCTTTTTCTTCTTCCTCCTTGCCTGCACCCCCCCCTTCCCCCACTTTTTTAAAACGTAAAATCTCAATTGAGAAATCACCTGACCACAGAAAACACTCTTCACCTTCAGGTTCTGAATAAACAACTCGGGAGGGAGTTGGTTATATGATAAACAGAATATACATGGTATTATAAGTTGATATGAAACTGTACAATGGCATGATCCAAACCCTTGCGGCCAAGGAACTTCCATCAACACTATCCAAAGCACTAATCTATCATATCCAAATTCCAGAAATATAGAAAAGCGCATCCTGACCACCTATCTGCAATCTCATTCCTGCTACTCTGCAGGCTTCTCAGGTGCCTGGGTTAGTACCCAATGGCTTTTGCACAGAGCTTTACCCAAGAACCTGTCAGAAGTTTCCATCTGAAGTGAAGCACAGTTAAGTCAAAGTACTTAAAATTGCTAGTCAAGATATTTCACTTGGTCATTTTTCTCCCTGTCAAAAATGTGTTCTTATTCAATACTTCTCTACCCCAAGAGTAAATAAACTGTTTTGCAAGTACATCCTATAAATTTTAAAGGAATGATTTACTTATTTCTTAAATTATTTATTTTTTTTTCAATTGTATTGTGAAGGTTTACTCAAAAAACTGAATAACAGGTGGTTATTTTATCTGCCAAAGTTACATGAAACAGTCGTTTATTATAAAATCACTAGAAAAGTAAACTCAACTCATTTACCATTGGTATGATTTCCATTTTGGGACAACAAAGACTAGCATTTTAAACTGCATTTCAAAAGTTTTTATCTGGCAATGAATATAGGACACGTTGCATTATAATCACATATACTTAATTTAATTTTTAGTTATGTGCAATTAATTTAATTACCTTAAAAATCACCTCCACTCCCATTCCCCCAAATCCAACAGATTTAGGAATGAAAGAGTGTACCAGGAGACCATGGAAATAAAGACTCCTTGAACTGATCCAAAGGATCTCTTGGGCCAGATGGGTCTCCTCATCATTCTGTGAAGACTCCGGCCACAGGCATTGTCTTCCGATGATGTTCATCTCTCCTCACACTTACTTCCCACCACCCACACTGCATTGCCTCCTCAGAGCTCAATTCATTTCCCTTTTCTGCTCACAATTCTAACTTCTCTTCATTTCTGGACTGCTTACTGTCTATATCATTCCTTTTAATCCTACTCACTTACTTTCTTACATCATTTTATAATCCTGTCTTTCTGAAGAGACACCCTTTAGGAGTAAAATATAAATCTTATTCCTTTTTATTTGCCCAGTATAGTGATGAACATTTTGTTGGGCAATTCAGTAAATGCTGAATTAAAAATTTCAGTAAGAAAAAAAATGACACAAGCAGAGCAAATGAATGTTACACATAAACCACAAAGCACCAGTTTAATAAAAACACATTAGTTGTGAATTGATAAGAAAAGCAGAGCCCTTCAAATGATTAACTTCTGAAAAATACTGGAGAATTTATCTGATAATCTGGGTCAATAAGTCTTAAGACTTTTCTATTTCCAATTGTGTCTACAATTTCCACTGAGTATATTCCAAAGTTATATGCAGAATACAGACAAAAGTGGATTCTTCTCTCCTTTCCTGTTAATTAAGAAATGTGTTTGCAGAGTGAGAGAAGCCTATCCTGTCGTTCCCCCTACCTTTTGTTTTGACTTTCCTGAGAGTTAACCTTTCCCCTATATAATCTTCAGAATAATAATAACTCACACGTATGGAGCACCTACCTGCCCTGTGCCGGGCATGGTGCCTAATGCTTATACCGTATTCTCTCACTGGATCATCCCTCTAGCCCCAGTGGACAGGCACTCAGATGAGGATGCTGAGGCACAAGGAGGTTGGCTCATGGCCAGCATGCTCAAACCACCTTCAGATTCCCAAACCCTAGCTTTTGACACTGATCACAGCACGCCATGACCCCCTCACAGGAGAAACTGTCATCTCAAACCTCAAGAACAAGCTCACAATCAGGAAGCGCAATTCCGTAAGCAAGCAAATCTTGCACGTCTTCTCTTCTGTTATTTTATTTATTTTTTTATCTATCTATCTATCTATCTATCTATCTATCTATCTATCCATCCTCTCCCGGGCCACGTATAACTTGTCTTCTACTCAGTCCTGTACTTGCTTATGCCAAAGCTTTGGTCCCCAACATGTTGTCTCCAGCTTTTGTGGCTGTACCTGGCTCCTGACGCAGCTATGTTCTCTCAAGAAAGCCTCCCAAGACAGCCTTTTCCATTCTGTGACCTCCTATGACTAGACCAGTTTTTTAATAATACATTTTGATCTCAGTCTAAAATTCTGAAACAGGGGTGCCTGGGTGGCTCAGTAGGTTGAGCCTCCGGCTTTGGCTCAGGTCATGATCTTGCAGTCCATGAGTTCGAACTCCCTGTTGGGCTCTGTGCTGACAGCTCAGAGCCTGGACCCTGCTTTGGATTCTGTGTCTCTCTCTGTCCCTCCCCCACTCATGCTCTGTCTCACTCTGCCTCTCAAAAATAAATAGTTAGAAAAAAATTTTTTTAATAATAAAAAAACAAATGAAATTCCGAAACAGCTCCCACTGCCTCCAGGCCTAAAATCCAAGGCCCTTCTGCCTGGTGCCCTCATGTCGGCTAACTTCATCTCCCATTACTGTTCCTACCCAACAGCAGTGCATCTCTCTCTTGTCCTCCCTTACTCCTCCTTCCACACCAGCATCCCAGCCTTCTTCCTGCTTCCTGTTCTCAGTGCCTTCCCTTCTCTCAACCCCCTGCTTATGCTAACGTTATCTTCAGAACCAAGACTGGCTCAAATGCCATTTCGTCCAGAAGCCTTCTCACAGTAGCGGCTAGGCACAAGGATGTGGACTTGGAATGTCTGGATTTGGAGACACAAAAAAGAGTGCAAAATGTTGGCTATTTAAGAAAACAAAAAAGCCCACTCTTGAAGAAAAAAAACCCTCTCCATGGTTTCTTTTCTTTTGCCCCACATTCACAAATATACACAAGTCCTTCCAACTCCCCTAATCTTGGCAAGTTTAAACTGCAGTTTTCTGAAACAAAGGTCACTTGCTCAGCTACAGATAAATAAAAATTCACAAGCATCTCCAGGAAAATCAATACAGGTACTAAAAAATCTAAGTTGATAATAAATTTTAGTTCCCCTTGCACATAGCTCAGGAATGTCACTATTTACTGGAACTGCTGTAATATCAGATATTTCAGAAGGGTATTGATTTTGCCACTGAAGTGTGACTAAGGGGATAAATAAACTGCTCCTGGGGTCAATCGATCCATTTATCTTCACTGGTATTTTATAAAAAGTCAAAGTAGCATACACTTTGATAAATAAATGTTATCATGAAAGAAATATTGCTGACATAAGGGTCTGAAGGAAGAAAGAACAGACAATTTTGCTACCTGAAAGATGCACAATTGGCTTAAGATTTTAGCACTTTTAATAATAGCTACCCACAAAGAAACATTCTTTTTCGCTCACTCTACATAATCCTTGTGGGTCTGAGGAAAATTCTGAGCCACATGGCCAAGGAAAACAGAGGCCACAAGTCAAGTCCTCACGAAATAGAAATGCAAGGAAACAAAGATTTTTTTTTTCTGTTTATCAGAAAGTAGTTGTTACAGTCCCTAAGGGACACACGTCTTTGGGTATTCTGAAGGTATGTTTGGAAATGGCAGAGCTATTCAAAATTTATCAGAATGGGGCATACTCTGAAGTGGTTTTTTAGGGCTTTATTGTTAAACCCTGCTGCACCAATAACCACTTAACTGCACTACGACGATCCCATAAAGATTTCAATGCAAGGCCATGAAGAACCCACAACATCAAGGCTCTGATAGGATATTAAGGCTCCTAAAGAATTTTAATTGAAGTGTAAGAAAAGCGGGAACCCTGTGAAGAGGCTATAACTTACCCTGAGAAATTACACTGGCAAGAAGATTTTACTGCACTTGTGTGAAGGCAGCACCATCATTTTCCTCTTGCGATGGAACAAAATGATGATGAGGAAAGTACACAAGTTGATACTGTAATTTGAGCCCAATAATGACTTCGGAAATTACCATACCCTAGGGAGACACACGGCTGTCGGGATGCAGAGACTGCTAAAGACTATAAATTTGGTTCAGGCAACTTCTCAAAGGGCTTTCAAACTTTAAAACTTTTCCAATCCAAATATGTAGCTCTTAGATCCAAGCCCGCCCTGGTTTTCTTTTCCTTAACTACCAGGAGCCTTTTCAGGGGTTCCTTATTTTTCTTCTTTCCTTCACACAGACCACTGCTGCCTTCAAAGACCCCTGCCCAGAGAGACGCTTTTCAGGGTCCTGTTGGAGGGAAGCCTACTCGGCATTTGGTGAGGCAGCTAAAAGGAGTGTATCTCCTGGGGGTTGGTGCGATGCCCAGCAGGACACAGTGGGCACTGGATACAATGGCATTTACTGACTGAAAGTGTCTGGGTGGCCAGATCAGGCCTGGGATTCTCTGGGGGTCACAGGATGTTGGCAGTGTGGTTCTAACAGCTGCTAAAGCAACCCTGGGCAGGAATAGAACTGTAGCCATGGGTACAGTCAAAGGGGGAAATGCCCATGACGAAAGGCTGTCAGGCAGGCTTGGACAATCTCCATGAAGTAGGTCTGGCACATTCCCGTAATGGCAGGTCACTAAAAAAAAACTGATAATGTACAATGTCCACAGTGTACAATGCTACTCATTTTCCTCCTCCTAAAGAGTTGAAAGGACAGGATTAGCCACAGATCGGTAGAAATGCATGCCCCTTCTAATGGCAGCATCCCTCCTTGTCACTTGAAGGAAAAGAAAGTGTATGGATGCATATATGTATGCATGCATGCATATGTGTGTGCATACACGCCACCAGCTCTGAATTTATTGCAGAAAATCTCCCTAATATTATGGCACTAAGGAAATAAGGCAAAAGTCTCTTTAATGGGAGTTTTCTTCTCTCTTTTCCTCCTGCCAATCATTCTGAGGATCCTGAATTTGTCTTCCCAATGCATTACGTCAGATTGAGCCTTCTGTTCCTTTATTAGGATGTCATCTATGCGTGCATTACGTAGCATAGCTGGAAAAAATCTAATCATAACCTGGTAGACACGGCCTTTGCCCTGGTGCTTGGGCTGTGCAGCAATCTGTGTTTCTCCATTCAGCTTTCTCCTGGTCTCCAATAGATTCTGCCAAACTCTGCTGGCTCTACCAAACCTTTGCTCTCCCCTCTCTCTCCATGGCCAATGGGACATCTCCACTTGGACTGGCCTCCTCATCTTGACCCCCTGTTCGCAATCTGCTTTTCTTCACGCGTTCACTCTTTCAGAGAATGGTACCACCATCCTTCTGGCTGCCCAAGCTGGGAATCTGAGAGTCAGCCACAACTCCTGCCCACGTTTCACCCCATACCCATTGCATTACCAACTCTTCCTGAAGAGTTCTGTTCTCTGGACACCCCTCTCCATCCCTACCGTCTCTAGCTCACACTCCATTCTTTCTTCTCACATTACTGGGGTTACCTTCCTGACAAGTCCCCTGGCATGCAGTCCAGCACCAGTGGGTTCTCTTACCGCAGCCATAGGGATCTCCAACATTATGCTGCTCTCCTGCTTGAGACACTTTGATGTCTGTGCCCTTACAAGAAAAGGCCAACTGTTTGTCACAGCTAAGAAGGAATTTCTGGATCTGGCTCAACTTAACCTCTTTCACTTCCTTTCACAACTCCCCATTCAACCTCTTTCTGTTCTCACCTATACTTCTAGATATTGGAAGTGTTTTCCCTCTGCCCCTGTACATCATGTAAGTCTCTGCTTCAATGTAATTTTCTCCTCAAGTCTGAAAGACAGGTCCCTCCTTGGTGCTCCTACAGAACCCCATGTGTGATGGTCATTAATACTGCTCATGAAATATAGATTTTAGATGTATTTGGAAGTATATTTGCTCACGACTGTTTAAACTGTAAGCTCATGCACTAAAAAAAAGTATAAACTTTAATAAACAGTATAAATAATTTACAGTCCTATAAATTCTTAAAATCTGGAAGTCACATGCTACAATTAATACTGACTTGTTATACATGTACAATGGAGGAAATATTTCTCTTTTATGGTCAGAGAAATTGAACATTTGTCTAAAATCAATGAGTGATAAATTCTAATTCCCAGTGGGTGACTCTTCTGAATAATGTTTAAATATATACTTAGCGTGCTATGTGTTTGAATATATTCTGCTGAATTCAATTGTTGACTCAGCTCGACAATGCAGGTGTACCACATTGGTGCAGGTGTACCTCATTTTACCTGACAGACATGCTTTTAAAACTACATGCAAACTGAATTTCTGTGAATCAAAGTTGATTTTAAATGTCCCATTTGAGCAAATTCTATGGTAATTCCATGTTCAAAGGGAAGAATAACCTCCTAATTTAACTTTCCTGAATTATCCGGACTTCCATAACTGGATTTTCTTACAGCAATATTATAAAGTAATTAAATTGATTTTAGTCACAGAATAAAACAGAAAGAAAAAACAGCAATATAAGATATGTACACACACACTGACAACATCCTATATAATACAAACACTGAGATGATTAAGCTGTCTTAGAAAACTCGCCTACATAACGAGGGAAGAAATATAGGAAAGTTTAGTATTTATATTCTTCTGAATACCATTTTATCTATAATTAAATTTTTCCCTCGTGATTTACAACTACCAAGGACAACAGAGTGATTTTTTTTTCCAGAGGCACAACAAAATCATCTTGGAAGGATAATCCCAATTTTCATAATAAATAAATATGAAATCGTTGGTCTAGGTTCACCAACATATATAATTGCAATTGTATCATTAAACTCTATTTCAACCATTATAAGGTGCTGTCCATTGTGAGGTGCACCACAATGTTGTGTGCCATTTAGGAAGAATAACTTATGTCGACCAAATTATGACACCTCATAGATTGTAAGACACATTTCAATTTCAGAGATGTTAAAATATCCACATTTTCTAATGTGAATCTTGAAGTCAATGTATGAAGTAACAGATTCTTTTCTGCCATAATTATGTCCAGAGTTTGGAACAGTGTCTGGCAATAGTAAACGCTCTATAGATATTTGTTGAAAGCATAAGAGACTCTTAAAAATTGAGAACAAATTGAGGGCTGATGAGGGGTGGGAGGGAGGGGAGGGTGGGTGATGGGTATTGAGGAGGGCACCTTTTGGGATGAGCACTGGGTGTTGTATGGAAACCAATTTGACAATAAATTTCATATATTGAAAAAAATATACAGATATTTGTTGAGTGGATGAAAAAACATAAGTGACTACTTAACACATAGGGAAATAAATAAATACCTTACATATAGAAGATGATAAAAATGCTGGGCACTGATCAAAAGTTTTAGAAGGTAGCAGTTGTTTTATTACCAAATTGTCTCTTCTTTTAAATTGCAGCTCAGGAAATTAGAATACAAATAATAACCTCCTTACAAACTTCCATTAAGTAGATAACTATCAGGTTTAAGATACCCAAAATCATATATAAGTTTGATGAGCTTATTTTTAATTAGATTCTAAAATGAATGTCCTGCTATGCCTTTCTGGTAGAGTTTGTAATAGAGTTTCCTCTGAGTTTTACTTTAGGCTCATTACTTATATCAAAGGTCTGGGATATCCTAATGTGACACAGCAAACACACCTTAGGCTTATGTCTTCCATAATGTCACTATGAATGGGAAAATGCCCTATTTTACAATTGCTGACAACCTGCTGATGTTGCTGATTACAAACTTTCTTCCCAAATATATTTCATGAATAGCTCTCTTATACTGACCTTCTTCTACTGACATCATTTTAAGATGTTCCCAGCAGAAAGCATATTTATAAACAAAGAGGAATTCAACAACTTCTCATCTGCTGCTTAAATTTGCTAATAAGGTTTAATCAACTGCTTTACATATCTTTACAAATATCATCCTTCACCGGAAAACTTGCCTTTTCTTCCTCACTTGTTCTGCCTTCATGGGCTTCTGAGTATGAAGCCAGAAACAGGTCACTTCTGATAGTTCTGCCATCTGACACTCTACTGGGAATGGAAACTACAGCCTCCCCAAGCCTTGATCTTCATGTAGAAATGCCAGGTCTGTCAGGTCTAAGATAAATCCGTGTCTCCTCTGTGCTCAATACACAATGCAAAACAGGGCCTGGACCTCTGGAGAATAACTAAGCAAGGACATCATGTTCTATCTGTACAATAAAATGCACATCTCCCATTAAATGGCAAATCCTTCATTTCTAAAGGTTGAATAGGATAGCACTTATAAATGAATTCCACTCGGTTAAATTTAGAGTGCAGAAAAAGTCCCATCCAAAAATACACTCTGGCTTGGGGCCCTTTCCATTTTATTTTGAATGAATTTATCTTACACCCTTTCCTCTCAGTTATCTTATGAGGCAAACACCAGTTGATATAGCCATATCAGGCCCAGAAATCTGAAATACTTCAGTGTTCTCAGTTGCCCCTTAGGGTTTTCAATTAAATGAGGACTTTCTCTTCATTGAAACATGTTTGGTGCAAGCAATATCGGTAACAATGTTTCCCTATCTTGTTCATTGTTTTGTTCTTTTGTGTTTCTTCGAAAATAGACTTTGCCTTTGCCTTTGCCTCCAGATTCCCCAGACATCCCTCTTTCCCCTTTGGACAAGAAAAGTCTCAAATGAGCATGACCAGTTCTATAAGCTCATCTGTCTTAAAACTGCCTGGAACACTAACATAATCTGTTTGGTCCTCTTTCTCAGGTGACTTTTAGGGTCTAGAATAACACCCCTTCCCACATCTCTAGTGCCTGCAACCCTCCCTGTGGCCATGCTAACCAGATGCTTCAGGATGATGCATGGATGCCTAGGGCCCTGCTATCCTGCCTTCTCTTTCCTCCATTCCCCCTTTGCTGCCACTGCTGGATTCTTCCATCCCCTCAACACCTCCTGGCTTCCTCCTCTGGGTGGTCACCCTCCTGAACTTCCCCCTCCCACTCTCCCTGACCACACTGGCCTCTGCACTGGGGTGGCCTAGAAACCTTGCTGCCCCAAGGCCAGTTTTCAAGGGATGGAACTATGTTGCCTTAACTTTGCGGGACATCCAATGATGGTATGCCATCCAGAAATCTCTGCTGCCCTTTCTCTCTGCTGGCACCCAAGTCTTCACAGGGTTGCCCTGAAGATGCTTGTTAAGTTCCTGCCAGCCTACCTCCACTAGTTTGGAGGAAAGCTTCTGATGAAAACTTCTGTAACAGCCCTCTGGGTCTCAGTGACTTTTCACAAATAAAGGCAAGGACAGTCATCTGACTCACGTTCTCAATCCAAATGCTTCTTGCCTGTCCCCCCATCAACCTCCCCCCCTCTCAGAAATAAAGATCATGTCATTAGTTACAGTTTCTCCTCTTATCCTCTTAGACACTGATTATTGTAAATGATAAGGAGAAATCACTTGGATTAATTGTCCCCTTTGCTCTCGTGTGTTTATTCCTAGCGTCAAACCCACAAAGAGAGCTGCTTCATGCAGTTCGGTGCATTGGTACAAACAGCAATATAAGGCTTTTGTTTCAATTTTATATTTTAAAAACTATAACAGATATTCATGAGTTTAATTTAACTGTCTACTTACTAGCAGCCGTGCTTGTTAAGGGCTGCAATAAACCAACAGAAAAATTAAGCGCTCCACTTCCTCACATCCTAAGTAATACATTATTTTAAGAGTCCCGTCATTACGAATTCAGTTGGTACTCATACCAGCAGCATAGATCCTAATGACTCCATTTGGTATTCACACAGATGTTATCATTTATCATGCCCTCTACTGCCATCAGAGAATCATTCCTGTTCACTGTTTTTTTTTATTATTATTCCTTGTGTTTGATAAATAAGCTGATAATCTTTGCTCTACACAATAAAAGAATATTAAAACCAGGCCTGACTAATGTGTGACTATAGATGTAAAAAGAAACTTTTGTAAGTCCAAACACCAAAATACTCCAAATTCTTCCCTACTACCCATTCAGAAGATTTTTAGGCATTCTTACAATTATGGATGCCATTCCAAACAATGTGAAGATAAAACTCTCTAAACTGCAACTTAAACTACATTACAAACCACAACAATGACACTCAACTGTGTACTTTTATCATATCAGATATTCACTCGATTGTCCTAAGAACCCCCCAAAAGTTGGCATTACTACCCCATTTTATATATGAGGAAACTGAAACAAGGAGAGGGCAGGACACATGCTTGGCAGGCAACCAGGATGCGACAAAAGCTGGGCTTCAGACCTAGACTTCCCAACTACTAAGTGGTGTGTTAGGACTGGCTGGTCAGCCCAAAACACAAGCCTCTCCTTATCCACCTGCAATGGTCACGTTTATGCGTCCTAGCTTCTTGGCTAGGCTACAGCCCCAGTTACTCAATCAAACACCAAAACAGGTGTTGCTGTGAAAGTATTTTGTAGATGTGGTTAACATCCACAATCAGTAATGTAGATAAGATTATCCTAGATAGCCTAGCTGGGATTGATCCAATCAGCTGAAAGACCTTAACAGCCCAACTGAGGTTTCACTGAAGAACAAATTCTACCACTCCCACCAGTGCACTACAGCATCAGCTCCTGGCCAAGAGTTCCCAGCCTGTTCTTCCCTACAGGTTTTGTACTTGCCAAACCATTCCCCACAACCCATCTACTATTTCTGGTTCTCTTCTGGAACCATGACTGATACACCATCTAAAACTGTATTGATGGTTAAAGAGCTATCATGTGCCAATACTGCGCTAACCACTCTCACCTGTTACTACACAGCAGGTATGCCAGGTAAATACTGGATGCATCACATTCTTGAAGATCAACCCCCTAAATCCCTTAATGGTAAAGCAACTGAATTCTAACAATATGCACAGATATTTTTCCTTTTGTAATTTAGGGCTCCTTTTGTCCTAAATGGAGGTGGAAAACAACCTTTTGTTGTCATCTATTTGAAGTCACTCAGATATTTATCATGTCATTGATAAAAGAACGTTAAAATTATGGGGACTCCTTGGTGGCTCAGTTGGTTAAGTGTCTGACTCTTGATTTTGGATCAGAGCCCTGCATCAGGCTCTGTGCTGACAGTGCAGAGCCTGCTTGAAATTCTCTCTCTCCCTCTCTCCATGCCTGCATCACTCATTCTCTCTCCAAACAAATAAATAAACTTAAAAAAGGTTAAAAATAAATAAATAAATAAATAAATAAATAAAGAATGTTGAAATTATGTAAAATCTGTGTAAGCTGCCTAACACTAGTCCAATTCTGTTGCAATGTGTATAATTTTTACCACTTTACATAATTAACAAGTTCATGCAAAACTCAGTCATTCTATGTGCAAGATTAAAGTGAAGTATTTCAAGTATTACCAAAATATTATTCCTTAGACACTAGTTTAGAAAAGACTATTCTTCTCTTCAGGTTAAATAACCCACCCACCCCCCTTCATGCTTCACCGTGAATCATGTACCCAGCCTTGCAATTACTTCACTTGCTTGCCTGTGGAGCTTTTACTGTTTATTTTTTCTCTTCCTAAGAAGCTAACACTAGATGCAGTTTTCTAATGAGAGAGTCTGAGTTGTTGAGGGATGCTGCTTTTAATATGAAACAAACATTCACCACCCATATTCAGTCTTGGGTTTACCACGCCTGTCTCCACACGGCTACCGTCCATCCCTCATTCTCTTCCTGCCAAGTACAAGGCATCTCGATGCTTTACTCTCCCTTCTCATTCAAATGAATGAGTCCTGGCCTTATGACCATGTGATTCTCACAGCTTACCTTTGTCTTTAACAAAAGTGTCTACTCCATACTTATGTCTAATTCAGGTGGCTTATACTTGCCCATTTTCTCCCATTTCTCATAATAATTTTGAATCTTTGTTGGCTATTTTACTGCCTGCTTATTGGTCTAAAACCAATAATAGGTCATCTATTATGAACATAATTTTCCACCCTTTACTCATGTCACTGATCAAAAGATGTTTAAAATTCACCATTTCATGTACAGCATTATGTTCAGTTTGAGATGAACTCGGAAATATAAAATGTTCCGATTTGGACTGAAAGAAACACAACCACAATGCTATGCTCTGTCACAGAGACTGCTCACTAAATATTAATTGCATTATGATGGCCATTTAGGAGGAAAGCACTCATAATACTTGATTTGGGAATAAACATACCTTTATTTAGGCAATGATAGAAAACTAACCTCCCATTATTTACTCAATAAGCACTGTCAGTTAGTATTTTTATTGTTCATTTATTTTCATTCCCAAGCATATTTTAAAAACTAGACTTGATTAATAATTTAAAATATTACACTATGCAGTAGCATTTGGATACTGTATTAAAGCATTAAGGAAACATCTAGATAGGGGATAGGAAAAACAGCAATGTATTCATCCTCTATCACCACTGAACTGTATTCTAGCATTTTGGCCACTATGTACAGGAAGGAGTGCAACAAAAACAACTGGATAAAAATTTCTAGCTAATGCAAGAATGTTATAAACAATCTTTTCTTCTATATCACTGTCCATGAGCCATATAAGGAAAAATGTCTCTTAGACCACAATAGGAGCAAAGTGTCTGCTTGCCCTAAGTGACTAAGTTTATATTTAAGGACAATGTGACTCTTGAAGCCCTTCAAGTTTCTCTTTTCACTTTGGCCACTAGGAAACTCAGAGGCAATTTACAGGCCACTTTTATTTACTATATAATAATTGTATGAATTTTGATAAGTTACTTTAGATCCTATTCTGAATAAGAGACCTATGAGTAGTATTGTGGTTTTTAATGGACTAAGTTAAATATGATCCCTGAAAGAGCTCTCACTGGCTTTGTTGTTTGGCTGCACAAATCGCGTAATTAGAACTAACATCACATGTTATTTCAAATACTGAATTAGGGACTCTACAATTCCTTCCTCCCTATCCAAGGCTACTTTGATGATCGGTGAAGTTTACTGAAGAATCTTGAAAGAACACTTTTACATAAATGTTAAGGAAGGCATAAAAAATGCTTTTGATTTGTGCGTACAGTATAATAACCCAGCACAGTGTCTGAGTCAGAGCTGCTGGGGTGTGGGCTTCCTGGGGTGAAGCATATTAGTCCATTTATTCTGCTAGCTGTCTGAGGCTCTGTCTTTCACAGTGGATTGGCCTGTATTGTAGGAAGTATGGCATCAAGGATCTATGTGGTTTTGTGTGTGACTGTCACATCCCAAGTTCTTTCAATCATCGTTTGATCTATTATTTCTGTTATTTTTT
This sequence comes from Panthera uncia, assembly GCF_023721935.1. Lineage (NCBI taxonomy): Eukaryota > Metazoa > Chordata > Mammalia > Carnivora > Felidae > Panthera > Panthera uncia. The sequence continues at coordinate 58,656,551 of NW_026057578.1, read as the reverse complement.
TTATGAGACTAAGCATGTACCAAGATTTAGTACAAAAAGATTTTTTTTAAAGAAAAGGATTCCTCTCAAAAACTCAGTAGAAACTGGAAACTACAAACTAGCTGCCCCAATAGATCCAACTGGTTTTGTCAAACGTTTGTGCCCATTTAAAGATTTGCACTTTTTATGTTCACTCAGACAAGCAGGGCAAAGGATGTAGGTCTGGCTGTTGTGGTAAGCACTGACCTCTCTAACAGAGCAAAATTCCAAGCATAAAGGTTGAATAGTCATTGGAGGTTTCCTGTATCCCACGATTCATACTGTATTTTACTGACCAACACTTGAACTGCATACGAAAACAGATTGTAAATGTAAATATTATGCAAAACGTTTCTTTAAAAAAACAAGCTGCTGCACCCAGCAACAGCTGCCTGAAAGGATGCTTAGTGGTAATAAATGGGGTGACTGAGTTATGGCAGCCAAGAGGCTGGAAATGAAGATATGTACCACAAAGACAAAAGCCAATACCTGTGCTGGGTGGTGAAGAACCCCATGTTGTTACTTACAGCTGTGATGTGAAATTCCAAGAACCAGAGTATTTGAAAGCCATTTAACATTTTAAAAGCTCTAGATGGTAAAGGTTAACTTCCCTGATGATTCATCAGGACTGTCTTGTTGAAAGTGGCGGAATTTACAAGCACAAAATAATAGCTGGCAGGGGAAAGTGCCCAAATGAAAGAGAGAGGCAGAATCCATCTATAGCCAGGATACCAAGCCTCAGACACAGTATTCCTTGGCATGTGGAAGTAATTCAGAGATCAATGGGAGTAATATATTGCTTTTTAGCCCAGAGGAGAACAAGGCCACATTCATGTTATTGAGGAATGGAGAGTCTTGATTTCTCCAAGTGATTAGCCTATAAAAGGAAGACTGCTCTATTTATTAATGTAAGAACCTAGCATTATTAGAGGCTTAGGGGCAAAAATCCACTGTGAGTCACGGGGAAAAAACCTTCCCAGGAAACCATTGATCAATAGTACTATATTTACCTAAAGTTTTATGTTTGATGACAAACACAGTCCATAAACGTCATTTGGTAATTTGCATTGGTAAAAATTATTGGCCAAAAGTCACACTTGGGGCACACATGCTTCCAAATGCCACATAATTTGCTATAACATGTCTTCATATTTATAACTATGCTGGATGTCCCCATTAAGACCCAATAAATCACTTCTCCACACCACTGATTATGAAGATTTTTCTTCATTAGGGTAACTTTCAATCATACAAAGGTTTCCAAAGTTCATATTTTTAAGTCAGAAAAATATAGTTGTATTTCTCACTGAATGATCTCAAGATCACTAAGGTCTGAAACAGACATGAAGCTACATATTTACTCAGAAAACCGTAAATTTAATGAGGGACAAATTGCACAGGGTCATCTTTTCCCAAATGATAACACAGGAAAACAAAATCTTAGCTTACTGGGATATTTTGATCATTAAGATAATGTGAACAATGGGGCACCTGGGTGGCTCAGTCAGTTAAGCGTCTGACTTCAGCTCAAGTCATGATCTCATGATTTGTGGGTTCGAGCCCCAGATCGAGTTCTGTGCTGACAGCTCAGAGCCTGGAGTCTGCTTTGAATTCTGTGTCTCCCTCTCTCTCTCCCTCTCTCTCTCTCTCTCTCTCTCAAAAATAAATATTTTTTTAAATGTATTGAAAAAATAATGTGAATAATCAATCATAACCTATTGTATAAAATAAAAATCCATGAGTTCATACTGGTTAAATTAATGAATGAAGTAGAAGGGAAAGCTCTTCCTTATATAGGAATGCCAACTAATAAATGTAGAAGTAATGATACAATTAGAAAACCACTGTTTGGCAAGCACCACTATAATAAATGACTCAGACAAGAATCTTCAATGGATGCTAAAACTACTGAGTGAAAGCCTCATAAGAAATAAAATGTCGGGGTGCCTGGGTGGCTCAGTTGGTTAAGCGTCTGACTTCGGCCGGGTCATGATCTTGTGGCTCATGAGTTCAAGCCCCGCATCGGGTTCTGTGTTGACAGCTCAGAGCCTGGAGCCTGCTTGGGATTCTGTGTCTCCCTCTGTCTCTCTCTGCCTCTCTCCCACTCACACTCTGTCTCTCTCAAAAAATGAATAAACATTAAAAACAAATGAAAAGAAATAAAATGTCTACAGTCTCAAAGATACTTATTAACAATATTTTTTAATAACTTCAGTGGAGAAAACTGACAGGTATCACCTTAACCAAGTGAGAATGTTCACATCACCAGTAATGAGACAAGTCAGTATCATGAGACTCTCTGAACATGATGTTTTCAGATGAATCAGCATCTCTCCTATGGCATTCCTACCAAAAAATGCAAAACTTGAATCTAATCATTGGGAAACATTAAAAAAACAACAACCATAAGTTGAGAAACAGTTTATAAAATATAGGCCTATGGTCCTCAAAAATGTCAAGGCTGTGAAAAACCGAAAAAAAAAAAAAAAAGAAAAAAACAAAAGACTGAAGAACTAATGCATATTGAAGGAGTCTGAAAAAGTATGTCAACTAAACGCAGTGGATGATCTCGAATTGGACCCTGGACCAAAAAAGAAATGAGACATCACTAAGACAACTTGAGAAATTAAAATAAGGTTTTTAAAATAAGGTTTTTAGATTATAGCATTGTATTAATGTTAATTTTCTAATTTTGATCAATGTACTGTGATTAGGTAAGAGAATGCTCTTGCTTTTTTGAGAAATACACAATGAAGTATTTAGGAATAAGTGAGTATCATGTCTGCACTGTTTTCTCAAATGGTTCAGAAAAAAAATATATGCACATATGCTAAAGCCATATATTTTATACTATACACACATACAGAGAACGAAGAGAAGAGGAAAAGAGAAAAATTAAGCAATGTGGGATGAAGTATTAATATTTGGGGAATCCAAGTGAAACGTGTGGGAAATACTTTGACTCTCCTTGCAACTTTTCAGCATAAAATAAATGTATTAAAATTATATAGATATGAAAATATGAAAAATATTGGCTTAATAATGAAACAGATTAATTAAAATATTATATATTAACTTCTAAGAGCAGTTAGCATGAAAAAAATACACAGCCACACGTATCAGTAGGGACAGATGCTGAAAACGTGTGAAGTGAAAGTCAAGTTACAATGTCACAGACAGTACAGTATCATTTATGTAATTTAAAACATAAAGGTGAAACATTACTATGTTATTTAGTGAAATTCTTAATTTTTAAGCATGGGTACCCACATTTTAATTTTGCACTGAGCCCCATAAATTATGTAGCCCCACAAGTTGTTATCACACTTTCTTCCTTTTATAAAAAATAGCTGAAATAAATTAGCTATTTCTGGATAGCATACACCCAGGTGTTTACTGTGTTATTCTATGTACTTTTCAGTATTTCAATTATTTTTTTCAAGTTAAAAAGGATCTTTTCACAAGTTCATCTTAAGATGCTAATATAGCTTGTGGTGCTTAAAACTAGAAAAATGAAACAATACAATCCTATATTCAGCACTGCAAAGTTGGGTTGCCCTAAACTAGAGTTTAGTTTAAAAGAGAAGTTCGTGGGCACCTGGGTGGTTCAGTGGGTTAAGTGTCTGACTCTCGGTTTCAGCTCAGGTCATGATCTCGCGATTGGTGAGATCAAGCCCTGCACAGGGCTCTGCACTGACAATTTGGGATTCTCTCCCTCCCTCTCTCTCTGCCTCCCCCCACCCCCACGTGTGCCTGCATGTACAGGTGTGCACACTCTCTCTTAAAATAAATAAATGTTTAAATACATAAATAAAAGAGACGGTCTCTGATTAGGGCACTCTTCCTTTGTCTGAATCCTTTGTATTTACTTCTCTGCTGAAACATTACCTCTTCAAAAATTTTCTTTAACCATCCCATCTACAATTCCTCCCTTCCTTCTTAGCCCATCACTCCATCCCCTCACTTTGTTTCTACCACAGCACTTACTATTCTCTGAAATCCTATCATCTATCTGTATAGGTATACATATTATACTTTCCTTCATTAGAATATAAACCCTAGAGGCAAGGAGCTCTATGATTCCTTATTATTTCCATATTCCCAGCACCTGAAACAGGATTTGGCACACAGCAAGTATCTAATGTCCATAGGAAAAAAAATGAACTTAGAATGAAAGAGACAAAGAGAGAAAGATTTGTAGAGATGGACAGAGACTTAAAAGTGTCCATCCTTTTGAAACAAGCTCAGAGCAAGATTTTCCAAGAGCCTGCAGGATGCATTAAGAGTGCAAAGCCACACTAGGAAGAAGCTAGTGATACCCTGGTCCTTGGAAATCACCCTCTCCAATCATGCCCTTAGGAAACATACCCTGGCAACAATCCTAAACAGAATTATGAGCTACCTCTTCAGGTGCAGCAACCTCTCTGGGTCATCGACTCTGGTCACCCCAAATCTTCATTGCAGGGTAGACTGTGAGGGAATTTCATCCTTGCAAGCCCACAACGCAAAGACAGCTGCAAAGATGAGGGCCTGACATTTAATGCCACCTCTGTAAGACTAGAATTACCAGAGATCTCTAGAAGATTTGCACTTCTGTGTCTCTGCTCTTGTTCAGGCTACATCCTGTTTCTTACATCCCTGACCTCCAAGGCCTGACTTGAGCTTCCTTTCAGAAAACCCACCCTAACTACTGAAGCCCACTGTATAGTCAGGGTCGTGGAAGACCGGGTAAGCAAGGACCTGGAAGAGAAGAGTTTAAGAGAAGGACTGCTTACATACTCCATTGCAGGGGGTTGGGAACCATAAGCTAGTACAGCACAGAAAGGGTAATGACTGCTTCTTGGCCTGAAAGGTCAGAGCCCAGAGGGTGCTAACAGGGGTCATAGCAGGGAAGGGAGGAGATGGGATCTGACTCTCCTTCCTCCCTTTGATCTCCTCATTGGCTGAGCTCAACCAGAAGCAGAGGGTAGAAGAGCCTGATGTGGTTCTTACAGGAACTTCCCTGGCATGAAGCAGATGGAAGAAGACGTGAGAGTGGATCAGGGACAGGCAAACAGAGGAAACTCCAAATATTAACATTTATCTCTCTGTGTTCTAAACACTTATAACAGCAAATGCACAATTATATCCTCTCGTTAGAGTTCAATACTTGTTTCCTGTTTGCCAGCCTTGTCTCTTTCAGCTGCACTCAAGAGTCTTCAGGGGGAAGAAATAATATTTTATTTTTCCTGCATCCCCTAAAGAGATTATCATATGATCATATATCATAACATATAATCATAATTTGGTGATCATATGATAGATTACAAAACAGTCTGTCAGATTTTCTGATATTAAAAATTACCTAAAAGCATCAGAATTTACAATACTCTGATTATATGTGATAGCAGTGAGTATCTCATTAATAGAGGCCAGGATTCTGTAGCAACCCATACACATTTCTACATAAGATGCAACATAACCTAGTAAGAAAAGTAAATGATGAAAGTAGTTTGCTATTTAACAAGAAAAATGCATTATCTGCTCCACAAAAAGCATGAAAAAAATTCTGTTGGATATTTATTACTTGGCCATTATATGAAAATATTACAGAAATAAAAACCTTAGGAGGAGGAAAATATCCTAACAAATTCTTATAGGACTGAATAGTAATACGCTAGTGCACAATCAATTCTGATATAAAAAAGGGGGAAAGAAAAAAAACCCCAGCTTTTCTCTTTCAGTGTATTTTTCTAAAGGGAATAAATAATTTACTGTTCCTTCAACCACGCAATTGTCTCCTATTATCTGAAAAATATATTCTGGTTGCAGTTACAAAACAAAATATAGAGCGATTTTTTTCTGACTTGCCCATTACATTGCTGTATATCTTTTGATTATGAGCATGATAACTCAGAAGTCGTAAAGAAAAGTTTTTTGAAACACCATCATTTTGCTTTGGAGACTATGAAGAAAAGGCAATCAATCAAAGTTTGAAACATCCTGGAAATATCTTGGGCATTTAAAATAATTTGTAATAATTTAAATTGGACTACTTCTACATCACATGTCACACCCTTAAAAATCTACTAATGAACATACCCTTGGCCCCATTCCTCATTCCTTAGACATTCTGGAGGTCAGAATTACGGACAAAGTCACCATATATAATGTTCCACCCCTGTTTTCCACAAAAATGGTGCCACTATCAGAAAAGCATCTATTCTGGCATCAGTGTTTGTAATATTAATTGCTCTGGTCTTTAAATCAATCTTACAACTTTGGTTGTTACATTCATTCATTCATTCATTCTAACAACAAATATTTATGAGGTGACAGGGACAAACATAACACACATAAGCATTAGGTGACTGCCGTAAGAAGTGCTAACCTAAAGCCTACCTCATAAAAGTGGTATTTAAGTGCGGTATGAAGGAGAAGTACAAGGATTACTTAAAACCAAAGACTAATAGAAGCGGCTTCCAATGACAAACTTTACACGTACTTTAGTCTTGTTTCCAAACGTTATACAAAAAAAAAATAGAGCGGCAATGAAAATACTGAATCTGGTAGAAAAAGTTTAGTATGAAAACTGAACTTGGATACCTTCACCCCTACTTTGTAATCTAAAACCACTTTTACACAAAACCACTAAGTCCCCCAGTGGCATCGCAGAAAAGGTGATTTTCACATGGGGCATGAAAATGCCTGGCTCTTGTGGTTTGAAAAGCAGGAGGTGCTATCAATCCTAATCATTATTGTTATTGCTTTATGATGTATATTAGAGATTGCTGTCTGGTTTTTATGAATATAGACAATAATCATTAATCCCCAAGAGCAGTGCAGAATCATTTTCCTGCACTGCAGTGTCTTCCCTCATAAAGGACATAGATGAAGAACATTTGGGGCACCAAATTCTTTTATGGAAGATCCAAGAGCATAAAGCTATTAATGTTTATCTCAAGTATAATTACCATACTTCTCACATCAATGCCCACAGTTGAACACATCAATTAAAACTAGATGCATAATTTTCATGTTTTAAATTAATTTAATTGTGTGGAGAAGATGTGTTGTATGCCCTCCTACTATATATACCTTTCAAGAGGCATTCCTTTGCCAGTTCTAGAATGGGCTGTAGAATATGGGATGGTTCCTTCTATGAAATAAGCCAATCCCCTGGGCGCTTGCTGTCAAGATCAGAGCAGCTATGCCTATTCAGAGCATTTTAGGTCTAACAGGTGAACTTTGTTCATATTAGAAAACTACTATCAAGTTCAACTTACCTATAATACCTTTTATAAAATGATTACTCCTTATTTAAAAAGGTTTCAAACTAATTAATCTCTTTTTTCCCCGTACTCATAGTAATTCCTTTAAGGCAAAGGTTAAAAGTAATACAATTCCCCAAATTAAAACCAAAGTAAGTGGAACACAGAAAATAATAAAAATTAATGAAACAGAAAACTACAAACAGAAAAAAATCAAGAAAGCCACAAGATGGTTCTTTAAAAAGATAGACAAAATTATAACCACCTAGAAATACCAATAAGGATTTTGAAAAAAGAAAGCAAGAAAGAAAGAAAACCGGAACGATCGATCTTAAGAATAAAACAGTGGACATACTACACATTGTAAAAAAAATTGAAATCATAATGAGATATTATAAACCATTTAAGCCAATAAATCTGACAATGTAGATGAAATAGATTCATTTAAAGACACAACTTACCAAAACTGACATAAGAAGAGATTGAAAATCTAAAGAATTCTGTATCTGTTAAAGAAACTGAATTTGTAATTAAACATTTTTTTCTAAAAGAAAACTCCAGGACTAAATGTGTCCACTGTTAAGTTCTTCCCAGAATTAATGAAAGAGATAATATCAATCAGACACAATCTTTTAGAAGACAAAGGGGGAAAATACTTTCCAATTCATCATATGAACTCATTATAATCCTGGTATCAAAACCAAACACATTATAAGAAAAGAAAGTTACAGACCAGAATCTCTCACAAACATCAACATAAAAAAAAAAAAAAACTTTAATAAAATATCACTAAATTACCCAGAAATATATAAAAAGGATAATATACCATAATCAAGGAGAGGTTATTCCAGGAATAAATGGTTGGAAATAAACCAATGTAGTTCATTATATTAACACATTAAGGGGGAAAACTCGTATCATTTCAGCAGATGCAGAGAAAGTCTTTGACACATCAGTTTATGTTAAATACATAACCCATTTATGAAACACCCATTTATGCAAAAATCTTTCAGCAAACTAGGAACAGAAGAGCACTTCCTCAGCCTGTAATGGATGTCAAAAAGTGAAAAGTCTATAGCTAACAACACTTAACAGTAAAATATTAAATGTTTCCCCCTAAGGTTGGGAACAAGGCAGAAATGTATAATGTGTACTTGTACCACTTCTATTCAACATTTTAATGGAGGTCCTAGCCAGTCCAATCAGACAAGCAAGAGAAATAGAAGGCATACAGACTGAGAATGAAGCAGCAAAACTCTCCTTATTCAGTGATGACATGTTATGTATATAAAAAGTCAGAATGAATCTACAAGAGAACTGCTAGATCTTATAAATGAACGCAGCAACATTATAGGATACAAAGTCAATATATTAGCAACAAAAAGGCTAAAAATACTATTTACACAAGTATCAAAAATATCAAGTACTTGGGGATTCATTTAACAAAAGTCATGTAAGATCTTTGCCCTAAAAATTCTAAAACATTGCTGAGAGAAACTAAAGAAGACCTAAATAAGTAGAAAGATACACTATGAATGCACGCATTGAAACACTCAATATTATTAAGATGTCAATTCTCCCCAAACTGATCTAAAGATTCAATACAATTCCAGTCAAAATCCCAGCAGGCTTTTCTCAAAAGAAAATGTGCAAAAATACAATGTGAGACAATCATGGACCCAACATAAAAGCTATAACAAACAAGGTATTAGAAATGGTGAAAAGAATACATCACCTTTGTTCCTACTCATTCTTTCTAGTAATCCATAATCTTAGTCTAATTATGAAGAAAATGTCAGACATAACCAAAGTGAGGGTTACTCTACAAAACCTATGGTGTAGTCTTCATAAGTGTCAAGTTTATAAAAGACCAGGAAAGGCTGAGGAACTATCAGAGACTGGAGAACACTAAAGAGTCATGACAACTAAGGCAATGTGGTGCTCTGGATAGGAACCTGGAACATGACAAAACATTAAGGGAGAAACTGGTAAAATCTGAACAGAGTCTGTACTTCATGAATTGTACCGATGTTGATTTCTTAATTATGATAATTGTACAACGGTCATGGAAGATGTTAACATCAGGAGCAGCTGGGTGAAGGGTATACAGCCACTTGATGTACTACTTTGCAACTTTCTGTAAATCTAAAATCATTTCAAAATAAAAAAAGTTTTTAAAACACTATTAGAACAACACCTTCATGAAGGTGAAGTAGGGAAAGATTTCTGAGAGAAGGAATTTTTCTTAGAAAGGAATAAACATAAAAGAACAAAAATGAGGGATGCCTGGGTAGCTCAGTTGGTTAAGAGTCTGACATTGGCTCAGGTCATGATCTCACAGTTCGTGTTACAGTTCATGGGTTCAAGCCCCATGTCAGCTCTATGCTGACAGCTCAGAGCCTGGATGGAGCCTGCTTCAGATTTCATGTCTCCCTCCCTCTCCGCCCCTCCCCGGCTCATGCCCTGTGTCTCTCTCTCAGAAATAAACATTAAAAAAAATTTTTAAAAGAACAAAAATGATAACTCAGATCTCATCACAATTTAAAATGTTCATCAAAAAGTACCATCAAGGGGCACCTGGGTGGCTTAGTTGGTTAAGCTTCCTACTCTTGATTTTGGCTCATGTCATGATCCCATTGTTTGTGAGTTTGAGTCTCACATCAGGCTCTGTGCTGACAGTGTGGAGCCTGCTTGGGATTCTCTCTGCCTCTGTCTGTCGGTCTCTCTCTCTCTCTCTTTCTCTCTCTCCCTCTCTGCCCCTTCACCCACTCTCCCTCTCAAATAAAAAAAATTTCTAAAAAAGTACCACCAAGAGGGGCGCCTGGGTGGCTCAGTAGGTTAAGCATCCAACTTCGGCTCAGGTCATGATTCATTGGTTCAAGTCCTGCATGAGGCTCTGGGCTGACAGCTTAGAGCCTGGAGCCTGCTTCAGATTCTGTGTCTCCCTCTCTCTCTCTGCCCCTCCCCCACTCATGCTCTGTCTCTGTCTCTCTCTCTCTCTCTCTCTCCAAAATAAACATTAAAAAAAATTTTTTTAAGTACCACCAAGAGAATAAACAGATAATAAACAGCCACAGAATGGGAGGTAATATCTGCAATCCAATCTGAAAAGTAACTTCCATCTAGAACATAAGAAGCACTCTGGTACCTAATATACAACAATAACATCACAAAAAAGGCAAAAGACTTGAAGAGCCACTTCACAAATGACGTTTAAGCAAATTGCCAATAAGCACATTGGAAAGCATTCAACATCATTTCCATCTGGGGAATGCAAATTAAAACCACAATGAGATACCAACAGTCACCTACTAAAATGATTAGATGAAAAAGACTAACACCACTAAATGTTGAGGAGGATGTGCAATAACTGAACTCCTCAATACTGTTGGTCAAGTATAAGATGGTGCATTTTGGAAATCTCTTGCAGTTTCTTAAAGTAAAATATGATCTACTCTATAACCTACCAATTCCACTCCTAGGTATTTATACAAAAATCAAACCATAGGTCTACAAAAAGCTCAGTGCTACAATGTCCATAGCTATTTTATTCATAATAACACAAACCTCCAAATAGCCTAGATTTCCATCAAGGAATCAATCTACTGTGATACATTCATACAGTGGATTACTCCCCAACAATGGGGGGGAAAAAGGAACCACTGCTACAGGCAACAATATGGATGAATCTCAAAAATGCTATGTTAAGTTAAAAAAAAAAGCCAGGAATAAAAAGAATATACTGTATGATCCCATTTCTACAAAATTCTAGAGTGGGTAAAATCAGATCAAAGCGGGCCAGGGAAACTGACTGGAAGGTGGCATGGGGGATGATGCCTTTAGCCTTTGCATTTATCCTAACAGACTGAAGGTGTATTTAGTAACTGAACATGCCACTGCATGCAAACTATACCTCAATTAACAAAAGGGTAACACAGTTCCTAAGAATTGAGAACAATGGTCAGTTCTTGAGTTAACATGTTTTTGTTGTTTTTTTGTGGTTTTTTTTCCCTTTATGCCTAGGGTCTCTCCTGTCTCTGGGGATGAAAGAAGCCTTTTTCATAGTTTCAGTCTTTTGGCCACTTCTTTGGAATGGTGGTCATATTTTTTTGCCTAGACTGCTGGAGCTTTCATTGAGGGCAAGCTACTGCTCTGCCAGTTGTCCCCGAAATGCTTCTCAAATGTAATGTAGTATATTCGTGCACGTGCTATTCATTCCCAACACACCCATCCAGAGCATCAACCTCATAAATGTCTCACATTTTACAAACTTTAGAAAAGAACAGACAGTTCCACCACCACCCGTCCCTTGGAAGAGTTTTAAACCACCATGCCAAATATAATGTGTTTTAAGCAAATCTTTCTTTCCCCACAGGAAGCATGACAGTAACCTAGCTCCATTTTAGATATGATAATATAGAGGACACCTGAAAATAAGAGAGAACTGGGTCTCTTTTTAACCTTGGTCTACCAGGGTCTTCTCACAGTTGCCATCTTTTCAAACCAAATGCCAAGTTGCTCAGTTAAATGGCTTCTCAGGGATTTGTGGGATTGTGTGTACCAAGTGTTGATAAGGACTTTGGTCTGAACATTTGTGAAGCTTACCAGAGTACAGATTGTCAATTTCTAGATATAAGCTTTCAGTGCTAAAGGCATATGGAATATCTGCAAAGAAATATGCTTTGGCCTCAAGAATCAGCAACTACTTTATTTCACATTCTACCAAGGGATGCTTAAGAGCCGTAATTATGAGTTCTGTAAACTCAGAAGTTAATTTGTATTTTTGCAAAAGGGACAATTAAAGATGACTAGGATCTTCTGAATTCTAGCTGGGTGGAAAGTGAGGCCCAATGAATTCATTCAAAAGAGATAAAGCATAGTGACAGTAGTTGTTCAATGGCATATAAACATATCTACAATGCTGACTGTGGAAATCATTTGAATCATATATTTTAAAGGACTTATTCCATAGTTCTTTTGCAATGAAAACTCAATTTTGCTTTGGAAAAAATATTCCCAAAATAGAAAATTTCAGCATCCTTGGTTTCTGAGATTTACATAGCTTAAAAATGGGGGCCTGGGGGAAGAGAACCTGCTGTGATCCACCCCAGTATGCAGGTAGTTAACATATTAAATGCGTCTGTTGCCTCTATAAAGTCACACCATAGAATTCGCTTTTAATGTTGCAATTCTTACAGTTCCAATGAAACCAAAGTAAAGAATAAGTGCAATTAACAGCTACATATAAAGGGTAGGCATGTCTTGCTTTAAGAAACATCTCCGCTTTCAGACTACAGAATAGGCAAGAGAGAATTACAGCAGATGGCTTAATGCAGGTCTACTGGGAATGAGCTTATCCATGAATCACCTTGCTAGATATGACCCTCATAAGAAGATCAGGCCCTTACCCAATTCAAGCTATGCTCTGTAGGTTTGTTATAACAGTCTTCCCTTGAGCTTCCCTATCCTGTCCTTCCAATATTAATAAGTACCACTGAACAAACTTTTGTGTGCTATATTAGATTGGGGATTGAGGAAATTTCTTTTTCCCTGTAAGATATGGTCCCTGCCTCAGGGATTTAAGTTTTTTGGAAAGAACACACACACATACACACACCACAGAATAATGCAATTCCTCCTCCTTCCGCTGGCACAAATCTTACACATTCTTCAAGGTTCTACTTGTATATCACTTCCTTTGAGATGTTTTCTTATAGTCCCCAAAGAAATCAACCTTCTTAGTCACATCACAACTTATATCTCTATTATAGCTCTTATTTGATCCCAGTATGATGTATAGTTTATGTCTAATGCACATAGTGTAGTATATATTTCTATTCTTCTTTGAATTCTTCCCACAGTGCTTACTATAGCAATTTGTATACAGTTAGTGCTCACTAAAAGTTGAATTCCTGATCTTTTCATTGAAGTTTAGAATATGTAAAAAGACTGTCATTAACAAGAAGGTGAAGGAGTGAATATCCTTTAATTACTATCACCTTTCCTCAGTCTGCCATATTATATAACAAACTCAAACTTCACTTTACCTTTGCTTATCGCTATAAATTTAACATTAATCTGGCAAAAATAGCAACATCAGGAGGTCACTCCATCACATGCTATGTTTCAGATTTAGAAACTATTAAACTGACACATAAAACCCAAAGTGCTATTTCATCAACTTAATTTTCCCGTGTCCATACACTCCAAAAGGGAATTTCTATTTTAGAAGTATGCCATCAAATGCAAATGACTAAGGTTTTTATTATTAATATTATTGTTATTACAGATTTTCTTTCCTTTTGCTCATACTGATTCAGTCAAATTTACTTCAGGCTTGGCACAGATTGATCAATCTCTATTTGTTTTAAGCTCAATAATATTTTCCTACAAAATATGTTTTTATTATAGATAAACACAAGCTATTCCAAGGAATGATTCTTGTTGCCCCCAGAGCATGTTCTAGGAACTTATGTATGTTGCTTTTGATCTCCAAGGACCACATATCGATGTCTTGGGTTCTCAGCAGACAGCATAGCACTGGTACTTAGTAGGAACTCAATAAACGCTTACAGAATGGATGTCCTACATTCAGTCTTGGGCATATGAAAAGACAACTAAAACATGAAGAAAGAAAGCATGCTGAAATCTCAGCCTTCCACTACCTTCAACTTTCCTTTCTGTGCTTCTCCAGGGGCCCACTCCCTGCCATCCCTGAGGCTGTCCTGGTAGACCGAGCAGTTCAGAAGTCAAGCACAGGTGGAGAGTACACACAGAACAAGACTGGAAACCCCAGGTCCTGACGTCAGCTTAGCACACAGAAGACACACAGTAAACAGCACGTATTGTCCCAAGGCTCACAAGCTGAGCTTCCACTCCCAGAGAGCTGCTTTATTATCAGGGAATAAACCAAGGTCTCACAACTATGGATGAGAAACTGATAATGTTGGGTAAGATGATGTCCCTTTTAACCTATAGGCAACCATGCAGCCTTTTAATTAATATCTGCAGAGGCTGGGTGATGTATGAAATTGCTGAATCACTATATTGTACACCTGAAGCTAATACAACACTGCATGTTAACTACACTGGAATTAAAATAAACTAAAATAAAAATAAAGGCAACCTGAAAAAAATTATCTGCAAAGGCTGCTCATAGGAAAATGGAATCACCACTTGTACATTCAGTAAACATTTATTGAGTCCCAATTCAGCTGTGTGAGGAGCTGAGGATACAAAAACCAATAATTTGTGGACCTCGGTCTTCATGGAGTAACCTGCCATAAGGTTACTCCAGTCATAACATAAACCAATAAGTACAAGATCAGACCTATATATATATACGTGTGTGTGTGTGCATATATATATATTTTTTTTCTTTTCCAGGCATACACACACACACACACACACACACACACACACACACGCGCGCGCGTGTATATATGCCTGGAAAAGAAACGCAGCTAGTGAGATCGAGCGAGCGAAGTGCAAACACATGAGTACAAGAGCATAAAAGGAACTGAAACAGCACGACTGAGCCCACCTGCCACTCTGTCGGAAGCACATATGTCTAGAGGACACTTGGAGGGACAGCTGGGGACCTGCCGCTCCACATTCAGGTGCAAGTTCTTCATGCTTCTCATTTCCCTACTCTGAGCTGGTTCTATTGTTTAAGGATGCATATTTTTTTCATATAACAAAATCTTGAAAGTCAAAGCACCCACTTTACACATTATTAATTTATATATACACAGGATAGAGTACTGGATACATTAGAACAGGTATCAACTGTTTTTTTGTGGGAGATTTAGGGCATCTCAAGGACAATTTTGATTAAGTGCAATTTTTATCTCATACCCCAACTTCTAATCTAATGGCTCCACTGGCTTTGCAAAGTGCTTCAGACACACAGGACCCAGATGAAGGGGCAAGCTTGATGCACCTGCAGGGTTGCCAGGGATTACACATGATTTATGCTTGTTTATTATTCAACAACTTGCTCTAAAAACACCATACACACTTAACAACGTTTGCGTTGATCTCTTTCTCAGAACCTGATTTCTTTCCTCTGCATGTATTAACAAATCAACAATAAAAATGAAATTTCTGAAGTCAAACCAATCAGAAATATTGCCCACAAATGTAAATCTCCCAATAATCTAAACAAAAGCATCACAGCCTATATGCTAATCCCAGTTAATTTCTACTGAGTCTCCTAGCAGCTCCCCTGGTCTCACACAGGCTCCAGTGCATAAGCTGATGTGCAAGGGGCTACTGGTATTCTCTTAAGAGTGGACCCCTGCCTCCTTGAGGGGAAAGAGTTGAAAGCTGAATCACTCATCTCCCTGCTTCTCCTCATGCCCCTACATGTACAAGCCAATACCTGCTTAGAAAAGTCAAAAGCTCAGAAAGATGAGTAATTAAACCATTTTCCAAAGATTTACAAATGAGCCAGAAGCAGTCCAGCCCCACAGCCTCTCCAGAGCTCTAAACCTTAAAAATACTAAAGTTTTCTAATCAGAGCACCATGAATGTATACTGAGAGACTACAGAGCACGTGGGAGGCTATTTCATGCTTCAGAGCCTGCAAAGCTATTGTGGGACAGATGTACTAATATGGGAAAGAAAATTAAAGTTTAATGGTAAATAACCTCACAAAAACCTCAGAATGGTAGCTAAATAGCATTATGTAAGTCTTTTTAATATGCACAGGATCCTTCCTTGAATATAAGCTTCCGAAGGTTCTGTGTCATATAAATATTTTCAAGTCGAGACTGATATTTATAGGTCATCTTCACAGAACATACTCACCTAATTATATTTATATAATGAGAACAAGCTGGACTTTGTTTGCCAGTATCAGGTGGAACTTGAAAGCTACCACTGATAAAAGAATCTTCCTTCAAAAGCTAACTGTATCTGCATAAACTTTTTATCATATCACTCTTTTACCATATCATGGAGGCAGGCCTTGGTGATGTGCTGAGTAAAGCCACCCCTGTGGCTTGTGATGGCCCCAACTTCAATTCATTTAAACAAAGAATTGCATCAACCCGGCTCTAAAGGACCTGTCAAATTAGTGTGACCCATTCAGATCAACTCTCTTGCAGTTGCCACAGCCTTTAACTATAAGAACTCTGATCACAAAACACCTTGCACAGCAGTGTCTACATAAAAATCACATATATGCTGCAGAAACCAAACTTTCAGGATGTGGATTAAATGCTGCATATTAAAGCCGCTTTTTACAAAAGCACAAAAATATTTTAGACCAGTTCAATGCATTTCAGGTTATGATTTAAGAAATGGTATGGGTAAATGTCAGTAAAAACTCAACCAATTAGGTTACATAATAAAAATTAATTAAGTCCATGGGTCGACTCCATTCAAGAAGAAAAAAGGATATATTCCTCCATTTCATCATAAGTCTAACTGCCTACTTCTCTCAGTATAACTTCATGTTAATTTTATGTTAAACTCTGTTATTTTTTAAAAAAATAAATCTGGTTTCTTGTTCCCCAGGACTTCTCACATGAATCATCTGAAAAAAACAAAAAACAAAAACCAAAAAGTAACACCTAAAGCATATCTTTTTGCAGAAAAATGCCTTCTTGGAACAAAGCATTTTCTGACATCACACTGCATTGGCCTTACTTGATTTAAGTTCATAGTATAATAAAGTAAAAAGAAATAAAAAATGTTAAAATAAACATGTATTGAGTATAACATTTTACAACCAAAATACCTTGAAAATAGCATTTCTAAGCAAATGAAAAGGCTGGAATGCCAACAAATATCTGAGAATGAGTATCATTTTAAAATATAGTTTGACATGTCTGGTGAAGGAGAACCAGGGGTAAATTCATTATCATGCATTTAGAATTTCTATTTTATTTAAATGAACATCTGACTTCTTTTTATGTTTCAAATTCAGGAAAGCAGAAAATCCCAAGATATTAAAACCAAGTATTTCCTGGATTATATAAAGACTGCCACAAACCTGCATACGAGCATCTCTCTAAACTTTAAGAAACTGCTGACTCTAGGCTAAGAGAGTGTTCGATGCCCAGGTGAGGTCAAGAGGATAAGTTCAGTTTACCCAAATCCCATGTTTTCCCACCAGGAAATGATAAAAGAATGGTTCATATATGAAAAAAGAAATAAAACTTCATACTTCTTTTCCCAAGGATTACAATCTGTTGACAAGACAGATCAGCAGAGCTAAGCAAATAGCTGGTCCCGAGGAAGAGCCTAGCAGTGTTGCAGAGATGTAGGTACAAAGTTATAGGTGACCCTGAGCCTGCACTGTCAGCTATGTCTTCAGTGTGGCCCCTGCAGGCTGGTCCCCTCTGTTACAGAGTGCAGACTAAGCCCTGGCCCCAGCCATGGATACTATGTGGTCATCTGAATGTGCCAGGAGCTTGCTTTGAGAAGGGAGAAGAAAATTGTCTGGTAGGTGAGAGAGGCTACTCTCCCCTCCATCCAAGCCCCTCTCTCTCTCTCTCTCTCTCTCTCTCTCTCTCTCTCTCTCTTTCATTTAACTCCAACATTACTGCACTCTGGGACAAACCAGGCTTCTGATCAAAGGCAATCTGTGACTGAGGTTCAAACGTGTTGATTAATGCTTCTACCAGTGATGTAAATCCATGAGATGGGGAGACTAGCCTAAGGGCTTTTATATTTCTTTAATGCATTAGCCATTAATGGGTTAAATTTGCCAATGGGACCCAGGAAGCCAGTCCCAAAACACAAGCTCAAATATATGTACTTTCCGAACTATGGTTCTCAAGGACATGTTCCATTTCTATGAGGTTTTAATGAGACGAGATATCCATTTATAATGGCTCTCACAGCACACCTGGGTATGATTTAGTAACTTGCCTAAGCCTTTACAATACTAAAATATATATACATACATACAATACATATATACATATAACCAGCAGTTTAAGATTTAGAACTGAAATTCATATGAAAGAAGGTTTAGAGTCACAAAATGAGTCTTTGCTTTTTTAAACTTCACAACATTATAGATGGTTCATAGTTTTAAGACACAGAATAAGCATAGATTATCATGACCCTGGGATCAGTTTGCTTTTTAACAAAATCAACCAAATGATCAAATAAAAATAATGGCATACTCCCTGTCTCATTATTTTTGGTTGGCTTATGCCCTGAATATGACATGTCAGGATCTAAGAGTGATATTCATTGACTAGTTCATAAGCTTATAGTACCTGCTGAGATGTTAAGAAAGTGTATAGTTCCTTTTCTTGTATGGCCAAGAAACAGAATGGAACTTTCTGGTACAAAGCAAGAAGGATCCCAGTTTTGAGGACGAGTTAAGGTGTTGGAAAGACACTGATAGATTCTTTTCTTTTTTCATTTCAGTGAGCACTTAAAATCACAGTTAGTCATGGAACACTGTTTAAAGATCACTATGATAATTTTGTTACTGTTTCATTTATATAAACATATATTCATCATATAAACATATATAAGTAAAAATAATTTGTATTGCAAGGTTTGCTATGTACTCTCCTCAGTCAATGGGAACCCGAAAGAAAAATGTTAAACAGCACAGTCTTGGTGACTGTAGAGGTAAGGTTCATTTATCTTTCCTAAGTTAGCACTACAATCAGGGTATAGATGAGGCAGCTCACTCTGCTTATTTTTCTTCACTAAGAAAGAACATTTCAGAAGATATCTTTCTTCATTCCAGATTTTATGCTGATTTAAGAAAACAAGATTTGGAAGCACAGCACCCTCCAGTTATATGAAGCAAGTAACAGCCACCAACAAGAGAACTGTTCTCCTCCACAGGTGTCCCCTGTGTCATTGGCCTCTCACACATGGCATCCACCACAGCACTGCTGGGAAGGGGCTAGTCAGACAGTGCTGACTTTCCTTACTTGGGGGACAGTATTGTACCTCGAACACTGTGTCACCTTACAAGCTGTCTATCTGCCCAGCTAAACTGTAGGAACTAGGTGGGCAGGGACTACATCTTGCATTAATCTGTGTCTGGCAGGTACAAAATGAACTTCAATGTTAGTTCCATACTCTCAGAATCAGAGAATGTATTTCAAAGTTTAAAAGGCTACATACATAGAGAAGCAGCAAGGTCAACATTTTCCATAGGGCCCTGTGGACTCATCAGTTAATCATATTTTCCAATTAATTTTCCATAGTGCTCCATAGATCTTCTTGTTTTACTCCTGATCATAATGTACAGCTGCAATAATGTGAGGTTTTTAAATTGATGTTAAATAAGCTCCTAGAAGTTGCATTGCAATGAAGTCATTTCATAGAAAGGCAAACTAGATTTGGTTGTCAGAAAATAAATATATGTATGTTCATCATTAAAAGAGATTTATCTTTCCAGAAAGGAGAGTAATGGAATAAAGAAGGTGGTAAAGAAATTCTGAGCTCTATACAACTAGTGATGTATCTCACCTGAGGTCTTTATCAGAAAAACACAACATTCTGAATATTAAAGGTTTAAGGTAAGTTGGAAGTTCCCTTGAGGACCTACCAAGAAAGTAATAAGCTTAAACCAGAGGTGGCAGTATTTAGGTTAAACATTTGAAAGACTCTTAAAACACGAGACCTGATAGCTGGCAGAACAGATAACTAAAGATGGCTGGAGGTGTTTCAGAATAGGACAGTCTCAGGAAGGAAGCAGCTTCAACTCTAGTGTCAACCCCAGCTAAGTAGTATGACCTTCCCTTGGTCCTCTGACTTCCTCTGCATAAATGCCCACCTTGCACTCGCAGCTTGGGGAGGTGCCACCAGCATCTCTAGGGCAGCCAGAAATCCCCACAAATGGGTTCAGAAAAACAGCACAAGGAATTGAAAGGTGCCCTGTGTACAATGTGATGCACTGAGTAAAGAATGCAACCCTTGTCCAAAGTCTCCCCATATTAGAAGCTGGACTCCTGAAGCTTCTCTATACCACAGCCCCCACATACCCTCCATAATGATAAAAGACAGTGCTGTCTATCTAGATCAAGTGTGTGGTCTCCTTTAATTCTATGGTTTGACATTTCACACTAAACTATCAATTGGGCATTTTCAAGTCTAGAAGAGGAATACATTGTGTGAGTTTATTTCATAAAGTTCTGAATGTCAAAAGTTTCTGAGAAGACTCCTCTGTGACCCAGCATATAAAAAGATACAAAGGCAATTCCTTAAAACAATACAGGGACCTACAGAGACACAAAGGGCTGCATATGTACCCTTCAGTGCCTCACAGGCAGCTAAATACAGCCAAAGGGAATCACTTCTCAGGTAATAGAGGTGCAGGGCAGGACAGAGAAGGATGCCCTGCAGACCTCCACCCCTGGGATGGGACAAAGGGATGCCACGGGGCTTAATCCAATAGTGAGGGCTGCACTGGACCTAGACAGAACAAAAAGATCCAGGTGGACTACTTGTACTAGATACTACTTGTATCTACACAACTTGTATTAGAATAGATGTTTACATATAACTTGTCGCTGCGATGGGAATACTATTCCCTCTTCTCACCTGCCCCAGAGGGGAAGAAGCTTGCACTCCATTCCTGAGAAGGGGCCAGTTGCGAAGGAGCAATTCCAACCTCACTCAGCCTCACTCCCTCCCTTCCTATCACTGCCTAAGGGAGAAGGATCAATGCATGTTGGTCAGTCAGGTGCTTTGGATCTTTCTATGAAAATGTTGCACTTTTTATTTATTAAAGTACAGTTGACATACAATGTTACATTAGTTTCAGGTGTATAACATATTGATTCCACAATTCTATACATTACGCTAAGTTCACTACCATTAGTATAGTTACCATTCTGCTACCATACAATGTTATTACATTTTTTCTGTTCTCCTGCCATGCAGAAAACTAAGCAAGGCAGGACTTGCCTCTCAGGAGAAGCTGCAGTTGTCCAGCACTTCCCAAGATTACTGGGACTGAATGTTTAATTCTGTGGAGAAGAAACACAGATCAAAGGCCACCTTCTGTAATCTACTTTATCAGCTGATATTCTGACATACATTTGACTGTCACTTGTGTCTTATTTCTCAATTAGTTCTAGATTTAGAAGGGGACAAAATGAGTGTGTTTACACACCTCTTTACGTGCCTCTTAACACTCCAACACCTTTATGTTTGAAAAAAGGAGGCTACCTAATGTTTAGCATTAGCAAGGGTATGGCAAATGTCCACTGTCACCTCCGGTATGTGTGGCATTCTTTTATCCTCAGCCATGGAGACATTTAAGTATCCCTCTCAACATGGTGTCCATGCTGACAGTCACCACCAATAAACTGCCACCACAACATGAAATATAGCTTGTTATCTCAGAAATTTGCATGTTGGACACTGGCTATGTTGCTTTCTGAAGAACTTCTTACTATACTTAGCCAGATGGGTCAGCATTCATTCACTGTACAAATATTTAACGAGCAGTTTATAACTCAAATGGGGGAGAAGGAAACAGGTGTTGGTCTTTATGGAACTTTACAATAATAAAGTACTGAGGAAAATAAAGTACCATGAGCCTTACTGAGAAGATGTATTCTCACTACACTAGTGGGTACAATCTAGAAAAGACTGAAAAACTCAAACGTTCCCAGAGATGGCAGGCCATCCCCCATGAATCAGTGTGACAATCTTATGTTCCATATATCAGCAACTTCCTGAGCCTTAGTCCCATCATGGGTATTTCTAGGACTCTACAAATAGCCCCATAACAAAAAGCCAATGGTCTGTACTAAAACTCCAACACCACTTCTCTATTTTGAATACACTACAATTTGAATACACTTCACTATTTTCCATTCCACCTAAGGGTGTCAGGAGAGAACTGACCAACATGCAAGTAGGAACTGAGAACATCTACTTGAAGCAGTACGACTGCAAATAAACAGGCTTCTTGGTAAGTAACCCAGTCATTCATCCTCAATCATGGGCGCTCCATGATGAATCATTCAACAAAAGCAAAAGGAAGAAATGGAAGGAGACGGGAAATGAGAATATGAATTCAAACAAAACCAAAACCAAAGTCCCTCTATTATTAACATTCCAAAATCAGGAGGAGAAAAACACCCATACTAATTGTTTGATCTTGGAACCTAGATAGGTAGGTAGGTAGGTAGGTATCCATGGCAAGAGCTAGAGAGAGAATTTTCCAAGATGCTTGGAAGGAAAAAATATAACACAACACTCTCATGTTTTTCATTTTTGTTTCCCCTCCCCTTCTGCTTCTTGCTTCTATCCCTCAGAGACTACAGCCTTCAGAGAAACGGAATTGCGTATTAGCTGGCTATTAATTAAAGGATCTAAGTTTGCTGGTACGGAAGGATGAGTGAGAGCTAGCCACACGATGCTCGGCTAATCCCTCACCTGAGGCACCAGGAGCGGTTACGGCCTGGTGGTGCTGCGTGGGCAGGAGTTCCTAGGAAATGGAGAGGATCATTTCCTGACAGCTTCATATGCTGAGTGTCAGCACCTGGCCTGCTTTGATGATGGGTTTTACCCTAATCAGACCACCCAGGAACTTCAGGGACAAGGAAGCCAGCCGAGTTTCAGGGACATGTCCAAAAAGGTACAGGAGGATTACAGAAAAAGGCATTGTTGTTATCTGTCAAATCCACATACATTCCTACACAGGCAGAAGGAAATGCCATTTGGGGCTGTGTGCTTATGCAGTTTACAGCTTGTAACTTCATCTTCTAATTTTTTTTAGAACACTAAGGAGAAGTTACACAATATTAAGGAACAAAGTCCAACTTCAAACTCAGAAGTCCCCAGGAAGGAAGAAGGAATTAGGGTGCATTCATGTGGCTTAAAGATGCTGGCCCCAGTGAGAAATTACTGGACTGGTGAAGTGGAAACACACTGGTTGGAAGGCAAACACTCTTTAAATTCCTAATGACCTTTGTCAGGAGGAGGTTTCCTCTTTCAATAATTATTGCATGCATTCTCTGACTCAGTCCAGACACTAGCCCAAGTTGGATTTATCTGTGTCATCATCATCCATGAGCCACGTCAATAGACACCTCAATATGTGTAGTCCTCAGACACTCAGGCTTAATCCAAGGACATCTGTGACTATTTTACGAGTTCCCAAATCCAAAAAGTAACATTCTAGAGTGATTATTTATATTCAGAAAGAAAAGAGGAGAAAAGTACAATGTATTCCATGATGGACAGGCATAAGAATCAGTGATGTCCAGGTTTGAAAGGCTGCGAGAAAGAAGAAAAAAGAAGAGTATCAGCCGATTCTTCAAGGAAGTTTTATAGGCAAGGCAGAAAAGCATACAATGAAGTGAGATGAGCTACAGAACTTTGGGCATGTTACTTGACCCCACTGCAATTCTACCATTTATAAAATACATATAGCAAGAGTATGTATCTCATGTAGTTGTGATGAGATCCAATGAGCTAACACATGTAAAGTACTTAAATAGTACCTGGCACACAGTAAATGATGATGATGATGATGATGATGATGATGATGATGATGATGTTACTGTTGTAATGGTTACTTTTTTTAATTTTTTAATTGAAGTATGGCTGATATATGTTACATCATGTAATGGTTAATTATATGGGTCAACTTGGCTAAGCCATGATACCCAGGTATTTAGTGAAAAACCAGTCAGTAAGTTGCTGTTTTTAGGTTTTTTAGGTATTTTTAGAAGAGATTAACACTTAGGTCAAGAGATTTTGAGTAAAGCAGATTACCCTCCATAATGTGGGTAGGCCTCATCCAATCAGTTGAAGGCCTTAAGAAAAAATGAGGGGTCCCTGAGGAAGAGGAGATTCTGCCTCCAGACTGCCTTCAAAGTTAGGCAGATTGCAACATCAAGTCTACTTTGGTTCTCCAGCCTGCTGGCTGCTGGACTGCCCTGAAGATTTTAGACTTGTCAGCCTCCATACTCATGGTTCCAATTCTTCTTCTCAATCTCAATCTCTCTCTCAGTATATACTGTGTATACCTTTGCACAGTGTTTGTATATATATCCTTACTATATACTATACTCAATATGTACACACACACACACACACACACACACACATACATAGGTAGGTATATGTATGCATACACACACACACACACACACACACACACACACAAACACATACTCTATTGGCTCTGTTTCTCTGGAGAACCCTAATACAAATGTTATATATATATTTTTTATTTTATTTTATTTTTTTTATTTAAAAAAAATTTTTTTTTAATGTTTATTTATTTTTGAGACAGAGAGAGACAGAGCATGAACGGGGGAGGGTCAGAGAGAGAGGGAGACACAGAATCTGAAACAGGCTCCAGGCTCTGAGCTGTCAGCACAGAGCCTGATGCGGGGCTCGAACTCACGGACCGTGAGATCATGACCTGAGCCAAAGTCGGATGCTTAACCGACCAAGCCACCCAGGCGCCCCCAAATGTTATATTTTTATCATTATCTTATGGCCAAGAAAGATAAGAGAAATGCCAGGGATCAATATCACAAACAAGATTTCAACTTGATTAACTTTTTCTGTAAGGACCATCCTATTTGGTCTTGGTTCCCGGAGAACACTGGCAGAATGTCAAAAGGACAATTTACTTAATGCATACCTAGTTGTTTCCCTTGTATTAGAAAATACATACAAATGTTTAATTAAAACAAACAAGTAACATTTAACCTTCCTGATCACACCAGGAGCAAAGGTCTCACACACTTAACCACAGAAATGCGATTAAGTTTGATTTAGAAGGGAAAAGGCTTCCCTCAGTTCCTGTCTTCACTTTGTTAAAGAACACCTAAGTCCCTTACTACACAATAATTCCTATCAGTTTAGACTGACACTTATCTAAGGAACATTTAATATCTCCAAAAAATGCAAATGAATTACCTAAGAAGAAAAATCCAACTACATGCAGCTTTAGAAGGGCTATGATATACTAAAGAAGAAACTAACAATTTTCTTTAACATCTCTGAACTCCAGGGACAAATGTAGCTATTTGTTATAACTAAGCTTCCTGAAACATTTGACATTCTAACTACTCCTGCTAGATTAATGAAACACTTGAAATATAAAATGTGAAATCTGTATTTCTTTCATTATCGGTTTATGGCATTAATAAGAACCACTTTGCTAATTACTCTATTCTCAGTTTCTGTTGGGATAAATCTAAGGTATTAAGAGTACGTAAGAATTGGGGCACCTGGGTGGCTCAGTCGGTTGGGTGACCGACTCCGGCCCAGGACATGATCTCTCGGTTCATGAGTTTGGGCCCCGCGTCAGGCTCTGTGCTAACAGCTCAGAGCCTGGTGCCTGCTTCCGATTCTGTGTCTCCCTCTCTCTGCACCTCCCCTGCTCATGCTCTGTCTCTCTCTGTCTCTCAAAATATAAGTGTTAAAAAAAAAATTTAAGAGTACATAAGAGCTTCATATTTAAGTCTTGCTCCAAATGATGACTATATTGTTCTGATGGGGCCCACGTCACTGAGATTATAGTTAGATGTGTTATATTGCATTAAGCTAAAAGCTAACTTAGGGATGGAATAGACCTCCACAACCATCAAGATCTTAGATTTCTCACTACAGTTTACCCCCAAATTTAAATGTCTGATGTGGCAGGAAACTTGTACTATAATCTTAAATCGGGAGACCCTGATGCCCCAGAACTTCTGCATATGTTTTTATGGGGGGGTTGTGAGTGCTATTACATTTAATCTTCTATATGGGCTTTCCTTTGCAATTACCAAACATTTTATACATACTCATTAAAAAAATATCCTTCTGAAGTGGACAGAATTTTCCAGTTTTCCAAATTATCTTCCCAGATAATTTGCTTCCAGAAATCAAAACTAGAACTAGAACCAGGAGGCAATTCTAAATTGTCACATTTTCTGTCTGTCTCTCGTGTTCTCACCTATCTGCTTCATACCACACTCCCCTGACTCCCTTTCTTCAAGCTCCAGATTTCTAAGAATCAACAAAGGACTGCAAAGGGATCAAATCAACAAGGGATTTGTAAAGGGAATCTGCAAAGACGAAGAGCATCCCCAGGACATGGTTCTGAAGCCCTGAACAGACAAATGAGTTTCTGCTCCTGAGAGCAAACCAGCGAGGAGCAGGCTCTACCAAGGAGGGTCGTGCTAAGGGTTCATCATTCAGGTATGGACAGTGATCATGAGGGGAATTTCTTTGGTGGTCAGAGAAAAGGAAACTGGTCCAGCACTGCTCTAAATTCACAAGGACTATGAGGAATTTCTTAGAAGATTAAGTAGCCATTCCTACTATGACAGGCTGTGCTTGAAAGATTTCCTTGGACTTCTGTCTTACAGGCAATCTAACAAGTTACTATGCTATTGTTATGTGTTAAGCTTATTAGAGCAGCCTAGCACCCTAAGTTCAGTATGCCTAGTAGTTTTATGTAATCTCAATTATATATGGTAGCAGAGACTGCTAGCTGCCTATCACTGTCCATTCTTCCCTTCCTCTTTTACTAATAGCACCTGAATTTTGTTGGACAAGGCGGTGTACCCACTTTACAAACCACATTTCCAAATTTCTGCTGTGATTACTCATGTGGCTAAATCCTACCGAAAGGGATGTAAGAAGTTACCTGTTGGGGCTGTGAGAAACTTCCTTAAGTGAGGACTTACTCAGCTAACAGCCTCCATTCTGCCCATCCCCCCCTTCTTCCTCCATCCTGTCAGGAATAGAGGTAATGATGGCTGGAGCTGCAGTAACTACTGGTGACAATGAAGGAACATTGAGGACAGAAGCTACATATTAAGGATGGAAATTTTAAAAATGAGCCTGAGGCACTGATGATATTGTTAAGCAGCCTGTTGAGATCAATCAACAATCAATTGTTTAAAGATCCATATAGTTTATCTCCCAAGTATCTCTCCTCACCCTTTTTACTAGTCAATGATTCAGCATCTACTTAGTGCCTAATGTGAACCAAGTGCTGAAGGTACAAGAAAGTGTGAGACACACTTCATGCCCTCAAGGAGCTACTAGTCTACTGGGGGAGACATTCAGTAAGTAGCAGAGTATGTGCTATTACAGTAAGATGTGCATTATTCATCCATTCAAAAGGTGTCTATTAAGCCCATACTAAGTTCTAGACACTCTCCCAGGGAACATGATAATGAATTTATATTCTAAATGGCATGGAGAAGAGCAAGTTGGAGGAACAAAAAGAAGACTGATGAATAAGACAATGTCAGAAAATAAGGGTGCTGAAAGATAGTGAGTGACTGCTGGTAGCCAGCAAAATCCTCTCTGTAAAGGTAATATTTAAACCAAGATCCTGAACAAAGAGGGAAAAAGAACCCTGTGGAGAGCTGGGGGAAGAAAGTTCCTGGCAGAAGGGAGAGCCAATGCAAAGGTCCTGGGCATGTATAGACCTTGCATGTTGCTAATAACTCCTAGAGAGAAGCACTTGGCCCTGAATGAGGGGAAGGGGAGAGTGAGGGGGGTTTCCCAAGTTGGCCTTGGCTGAAGCCAAGTCCTTCTCCTCTCTAGAGCACAGGAATTCCCAGCAGCGAAAGAGCACAGTGACTAAATTGTGCCCTGCTTCATGCCCTACTCAGTGACACCACTACCTGTGCTTCATTCCCAACATATTTTCCTTCCCTGAGAAATAATCACATGAGGCTCTTGGGGTGGTGGGAGAAACAAAAAACAGAAGAAACCCATCATTCTCCTTCTGCATTAGAGGAAAATAATTTTTGGCAACACTGCCACTTCAAAAGCAGTTGTTATGATTAAGTCCCAGCTTGTACCCAGATCAACAGCCACATAAAAGTCCACTAACACACCATTCCTATTCTGAGTTTTCCAGGTACCTCAGTTCAGAAGGGTTGGCTGATCAGGATCTTTACTGATCATATGCCAAGCCAATGAAGAACAAAGCAGCCCAGGACCTCAAAGCCACAGACAGCATAAAGGCAAGAGAAACTGATGCAAACTCATGGCCCTTACTCCAAAACCCTGGTCTAGTTCTGCACGAGGCCCCAGAAATATGCATGAGCCCTCTGGATAGTGCCTGTGTCCTGACTACCTTTCAATGGCTTCATAACACTATGAAGGTGACGATGACATTCCTAATCTTCTGTCTTAGTCACCACATTAAACATTGGGAAGTGTAGAAACACACCAGTCCATGAAATTTAGCAGATTCAGAGAGGTGATGCATCCAATTTTCAATAGATGATGATGTTACTACGATGAACAATTCTTTGATCATTAAAAGAAAATGTGACACTGTCCTCTTCTCAAACCAAAAAGACCTCATTTCCTCTGGAAAAAAAGAAGTTATCAAATGAAAGGTTTTTCTTCATATTAATGAAGATCCTTTCTCTCTTTTCACAGATTTACTGCACTCAATAATTGTCAAGTTATTACCTGGTGATCTATTTCTAATGAACTCTACTTGGTTAAAAAAGAAGCTGAATGTGGAAGAATAATTTCTCATTGGTTCCCTATTACCCCTCTGCCGATTGTTCAGTCTACCATTTAATAGTGGAGCTGATGACAGTTTTGCAGTCTTTGGCTAATTTCCCTGTTATATGTTTCTCTCAGATTAGTACTTTATTTAAAACTGGGACTAGTAGATCTTTTCCCCACTAATGCCTCAACTTGAAATTTTTGTCTGGATCATCATCTAGATTAGATTGAATGTTGGATTTCAACCTAACCTACATCTGTCTTCTATGAGTTATTTGTGTCTAAAATAAGCCTACTTATATTGACTTTTTGTTTTAATGGCCAAAAGCGAGATTGGAGTTGATGACCTTGGGTTGGAGTTGATTATACTCTTTCCATGCTGTCCCAGTGTGGATATTTCTCACTATAAAATTAAAGCTGTTTAAGTGTATTATCTGTTCCCCTATCAGTAATAACACCCATATGCAGGAATGTCCTAATAAGCAGAGTAGGATTAATTAGACAAAAACATAACTTAAGGCAAAGCAGACTGTGAAAGGTTGGTGGTGGGGAACCTAAACTCCCACTTCTTCAAAGTACAGAGGTTGGTCAAAGCTTCCCATCTTCGTCAAATTACACCACTTGTCGGGGGCTCTGGCATGGAAAGGAACATAGCAGGAGACAGCCCTTCTTCCACTGGAGGTCAAGAAGTTTATACTCTAAGGAAGAGCCAACGTGCTCTGTAACTCTGCTTTTTAAATTTTTCAGCACTTATATGCTATGAACCATGCTTGACCCTAGAGGTACAAAGAAGGAAAAGACAAGGCAGTGAGTGACAGAGCTGTGAAGAAGCTCTCCTGTAGCCAGGGTGACAAATAATCAGTGGCCCACAAGACCCACATCCAGAAAGAGCTTTCTTTTTTGAAGCTAAAATGTAATAATCAAAATCTAAATATATACATTTACATTTAATTAAGAAAGGGAATGGACCTTAAGAGGTTATCTGTTGTTTTTTTTAAAACAGACTTAGAGAAAATGGAGTCAATAGGGAGTTTAGGTGATTCTCGGACATAAACGCAGTAACCTGATTCACCTGTTGAAGTGTTCCACAGTTAATGGATACCCACTATGTACAGGCACTGTGTTAATGCAGGAGTAACAGAGGCAAGACATGATCCCTGATCTTGAGATGACCTTGTCCTCAGAGATAAGTGAATATAGAGAGATAACTCAGAATGCAGGACTTATTACTGTCTGCAGGCTGATGCAGAGATATAAACTAAGCATGAAGGAAACAGTGATCAAAGAATGGCCTTTAGCTGGTTCTCAAAAGATAAACATGATTTCTAAGACCTGGCACACTTTGACTGAAAATTACTTTGGAATTTCTACTCTTCCAAAACAACAGTGGCTCTTTCCCTCTTGGTTCAGACACTATCAGGATCACTTTAATAAATGTATGCAGAAGATACAAATGCATAAGTCTCCACGGTCTAGTTAGCAAAATGTGGAGCAAGAAAACAGTTCTTTAGGTAACACCTCTAGTCTAATGGAACTCTGAAGCAAACTTCACTACTTTCCTTGAAGACTCGTGGCAAACAGGACCTCCTCTCCATTTCCACAGATGGGGTGAAGAGCTGTTGTTGACAAGCTCACTGAGCCTTCTCAGTTCCCACCACAGCTTCTCACCAAGAAGTCAGACTTCCCAGCCAGGCATGCTAGTGGCCCCTGCCACAGTGTGGTCGGTTCTGGCCCTTTCTCCTCTTCATGGAGGCAACTGAGAATGGTGAGTTTCCGGTTTCCCAATTGTTCAATTTCTGTACCCCACTGTCTAGCCAGGAAAAATGAGAAACTCTCCATCCATCCCACCCTCACTGGGGAACTATCTGGGGTCCAACTTATGCAACAATGATTCCTTCAAACACCTTCTTGCTGACTCTAAAACCTAGTCCACAGGTATTTTTAGAGATGGCTCAGCTCTGCATTATGGGATAAATAATCACTGAAAATAAGCCTCACATGTGGAAGACACGTTGGGGGTTAGAAAGCAGAAGCTGTTGACAAAAACCTTACCAGCCACTCAGGAAAACTGTGAGACCTGTAACAGGGGGTCTGCCACGCCCCAGAACAGCCTAGGTGGCATTGCAAACATACTTACTGAACAATTCGTCCAAATGACTATCTATGTGCAAAGCCAATTTTTGTAACCAAATTTTTGACGAACCGTATTTTTGACAAATAGAAATTCCCCCGTTATCCATTTCAGTAATTTTCTATTTCATAGAAAATTAACTTCAAGAAACGTGTACCCCATGCCGTCCTCCTCCAGGCTCTGCCTAACAGACACAGCCCCAACCATGAAGAGGCAACCCCATGCTGGGAGACAACATATGCAGCAACCGTCCCTGAAAGATGGTGATGGTCCAGAGAGAGGCTCTGACTGATATCCTGCTGGAGCTTCAAGATGCACCACTGTCTTCAGAATTTATCCAAAGCACACCCCAAACTCAGAAATGGACCTTCCCTTGCAGACTGACAGTTACCGAGAATAAAGGAAAGCAAATTCATTTGGGCCACTCTAGTTAGAAATCAGTAACAGATGAATAGGAATTAGGCCAAAGTTCACATGTTTTGATACCTGAGTATAATGGTTTGTTTAAGAAACTAATAATACCAAGAGCTGGTGTGTGGGTGGGTCATAGGTAACTTATTTAGGAGACTAGAGTACCTCAGGCACATTTAATCCCCAATTACATACAAATGACTAACAAACTAATATTGAATCTTTAGGGCAGTGACTTATGGTCTTTTCACTGGTGTATCACAGCCAGGTCCTTGCCCTCACTACATCCTAGATAAAATGATCCTTATTAAAATATGTCACCTCAGGGCTTCTAATTGGCACCATTTTGTTCTCCTCATGCAAGTGAATGTATTCTTTGCTTTTAGTCAGTCATTACATAAATTTTTACTCAATACCTACCTGCAAAGCCCTGTATAAAGTATTGTAGCAGGATGTAGGGATAAACAACACCTCTAAACTCATTCATGGAATATAAAGTCAAAAAGTGGATATATGTAGACAAACTGCATGGAGCTTTCATAGGAAGGAGGCGTTGCATCTGACCAAGAAGAGCAAAGGAAGGAACTTAGGACACATGTACAAGTGGGCATATGGAGATGGGAGGGTTAGAATTCAGCCCAGTAGAGGTGGAAAGCATGGCTTGGGGGTACACAGGGAATACTAAAATATCCAGTTTTTTCAGTGCATGGAATAAATGAAGGTATTGGTGGGGGATAACCCTGGGAAGAAAGAATGGGGACTTAGCACGGATTATCCCGCAGCCAAGATTTTGGCCACAAGAAGTGAGTGGCTGCACTCTTTTAAGCAAAGGAGATCATGATACTTGTACTGAAGAGCAGTAAAACTAAATTACTTTCACAATCCTCTATAACTTGGGAGACTCTCATTCAGGTTGGTTGCCTTTCTCCCCAATACTAGTCTGCATTAATAAGACCCAACTGTACAGGTCACCAGTCTGGGGGTACTCAGAGCTCTGTCACTACCAGTGTCCACCTCCTCCCATGAGGAAGGCCTGGCCATTTTCTTTTCTTTAAAAAAAAATTTTTTTTAATATTTATTTATTTTTGAAAGAGAGGGAGACAGAATGTGAGCAGGCAAGGGGCAGAGAGAGAGGGAGACACAGAATCGAAGCAGGCTCCAGGCTCTGAGCTGTCAGCACAGAAAATCTTACACTAAGTGAGTCCTGAGACAACTCCCCATGTTGCCCCATATTCCATCCACCTGCTCCTTTTCACATCTCAGCTTCTGTAGCACAGTCTGAGTGCCTTGCTTGGCTTTGTAGGCAGACAGCATGAATTTTTCTTTGCTGCCCTAGTCTATCGTATTTTATTTGGAATCGAAAAACTCAAAGGAAGATGGATGATGAATGAGAACAGTGGACAGCAAGGGCCCTGCTGAAAGGACACCTTCTCCTGCTGTCCCCAGATGGACCTCCCTGCCTCATTCTGAGAAAGAATGAAAGTCCTACGGACACAGCTCCCTCAGAAAGCCCAGGGCTGAGCTAGCAGCACGTGCAGCATCTTCTTATCCTAAACCTGCAGTCCACAAGGAAAACATCTGAGATTGAAACCACTTTGTCAGAGAAAAAATAATAATGAAAATAAAAACGGCTAAGTGAAATTAGCCAGTCAGAGAAAGACAAATACCTATGATTTCACTCACATGTGGAATTTAAGAAACAAAACAAACGAACAAAGGGCGGGGGGGGGGGTGTGGGAGGGGAGATAAACCAGAAAAACAGACTCTTAACTCTAGAGAACAAACAGATGGTTACCAGAAAGGAGGCAGGGGGGGGGGGGCGGGGCGGTGAAATAGGTGATGGGGATGAAGGAGTGCACTTGTGATGAGCTCCGGGTGTTGTATGGAAGTGTTGGATCACTATATTGTACACCTGAAACTAATATAGCACTGTATGTTAACTACCCCGGAATTAGGATTTTAAAAATTCATTATGGCAGAGCATTTGATACTTAATATGCTCTTTAGTCTAATCAAAAAAAAATGTTACATGCAGTATTGTATGAACTAAAGAATATGTAAATTCATACACACACGCAAAAAAGCTGTGTCTTCCCTACCATTAGCTCATGACCACATCCAATCCTCCCGACTAGAGTGATATGAAACCTGGGACAGAAATGGGTGGAAAACCTCTGGATATAGCCTCAATTTAACCCCTCCAAATAAAATTTTAGTTGGAAAAATAAAGGTCACTTTCAAGCTGCCTTGGCAAATTACTCAGATTTCAGATTTCTCATCTGTAAAATGGGAAAAATAATAATACCAACCTACTAGGGAGGTCAAGAATTAAATGAAGTAATGCATATAAAAGTACTTAACCCATCCATTTAGGGTATCTTATTGCTGCTAACATTCATGTATCTAAACTGTTTTATTTATTTAACTGTTTCCATCTCAAGTGAAACATTTATTTCCTTTTAGTTCCCCTAAAGGCAGGAGAAATGATGAACTTTGGGGCAAGTATGTGAATTCCATCTGGTGTACGAATGTTCTAAAACACTCACAGGCAGCGATAAATGTCTTCTGCAGCTACTGAAATAATATTTCAAATATCAAAAAATGGAATGGAATAGAATGTCTTTGCACACAATAACCATGAAATGATATTTTTTACTCTTCCCAAGTACTTAAAAAAAACACTTCATTTCTTATATATTCCCTAGCCATTACGAAGAGATTTTAAAAATCAACTCTCTACCCAGCAATTTGATTCATAAGAGACAGACAAGAAAGCATTACTAACAAAGTGATTTTATAGCTAAACCTTAATTACATGTGCAGCTGCATCAATTCAGTTTGGACAAATAATTACATGATTAATCGTGCAGTAACATTAAATGTAACATAACAGTAAGATTAAATGGATTATCTCCATCCTCCTTCCTCAGCCAAGTATTTCTGCATTTGTGGTTAAGTTTCTAAGTTTTGTTTTGTTTTTTTAACCTGTCAAAAAATAATAATAAAAAGGGGGAAACAAGTTAAGAAGAGCCAGTGTGTGGGTGAGTATGTGACAGATTCCAGCAGAGGAAGAATGGAAATATTTGCTAAATCTGAATATTCTCTTAGGTAAAAGAGATATAAAGTCACTGTATTCTTGTGCCTCAGTGCCTGGGACATGGGAGGAAATTCAATGTTTTTCCTTTGAAGGAAGGATCATAGCAATTCATTACTACTAATAATTATGAAAATAATATGGCCAAATAAAAAATTGGTGAGTTTTTCTGGTGTGTGCTCAATGAACTGCCATATCCATGAAATCACTTTATTTTACAAAAAAATATATATATATAAAAAATAAAACAAAGATTTAAAAACTAGGTTTAACCATTCCAAACTCTTAGGTGGAGAATTTATCCATCCAGTCAGCAAATGTTTCTAAAACACCTATTAGGCATAATTACAACAGGAGAATCAGACTCCTACATCAACCTGTTACTTAAAACTATATGTTATTCATATGCTCTGTGCCCCACTGGTACTGTGACAAATTCTTGAGAAGTTTGAGACATACTTCCTGTTGGGACAGCAAATACAATCAAATTTGTTGGTAGAGAACTACTGTTCAAGAAATTATATAACAATGAGAATATATATGCCTCCATCCAAACATATATGCCTGTGTGTACAAATGTCCCTGATAATCTGCTATGATGCCCAAATGGGCAGGTAAAATTAAGCCACTGAAAATGGGGGGCTGAGGTTATATGCTAAATAGTAAAAAGAGCTTTTATTTAGCCTAAAAAACTAAGAAAGAAAATTCATTTATTGAGAGCTTAATAATGTTTATGTTTTAATTGTAACTAGCCACTCAGCCTTAAAGAACAAATCAAATTATAAGTATTCAAAATAACTTTTCTGAAAAAAAAATGTGAAATGTGTGAACTTCCCTTGAGAACATCTTTCTGATTTTTGAAACTGACTTTTTTTTTTTTTTTGCAAAAAACAATTGAGAGTCTGTAGTTCTTACCAAGATATCTCTTTTAAAAAAAAATACCTACCATGCCATCATCCTGGTTGATTTCCTCTTTAATTACTAGCTTGTCTAACTATGCCAAATGTTCATTTGCCAATGGTTCTGCCTACGATCTGAACAGTTCTCCAACATCAGTTTCATTGACATCATTGAAATTCCATATTTTGGTAAGACATAGACGTCACAGTCCCAAATTGCACTGTATTTGCAGTATTTCGTCAGATGTTTACAACTTCTTAGGGGGGAACAAGTAGACAGATGCCAGGTTAGGAAAGCGATAGGAGTAAAAACTCATTTTACAAATGGTCAGTTCATCAGTAAATACTTCATATTACACTGACTTGATTTTCTCTGCAAAGCTGAGACTGACTTAATTCTCTGAGAATGACTGCTTGGAGGATGTAAAGTGAGGTGCTACACTCTCTCATTTAGAAAACAAGAGGCACCAGTTGAGTTCACATTTTCCTCCTCCACTTTAGAAAAGTCCTTTGTTTTTCAAACACCCAAACTCTCACTTGGTTGGTTCCCTCTGTCCTACTGATCTCACTCTGAAAACATTCACCTTGACCTGACCTGCCCTCCAACATCTTGCTTTTCCTCCTTCTTTGGTTTTCCAATCCTGTGTATTATTGTTTCTAAGCTTTACTAGGAAGGTAGCTACCCAATATAAAAAACATAACTAGGGGGCCTGGGTGGCTCAGTTAGTCAAGCGTCTGATCCTTGATTTCAGCTCAGGTCATGATCGCACCGTTCATGAGATCGAGCCCCATATCAGGCTTGGTGTTAACAGCCAAGAGCCTGCTTGGGATTCTCTCCCCTACCCCTGCTTATGCTTTCTCTCTCTCTCTCTCTCTCTCTCTCTCTCTCTCTCTCTCTCTCTCAAATAAATAAATAAAAATTTTTTAAAAAAGTATATGAACTATACTATTTATGATTGAAAAGGGTGCATGTGCAGAGGCCCTCTCATTCCACACATTTTCTTTGCCAGGGCCCTTCTGTTCCTTATTCCGAGGACTGACTAATGCAAGGCAGATGCACTCCAGTGGTTAAAGAGTGTGGGTGTTGAAAGCAGACAGCTGGGTGCAAATCCTGGCTCTAACTTACTATGTGACCTCAGGCGGGTTGTTCAACTTCTCTGTGCTACAATTTCCTTCCCTGTAAAATGAAGGTAGAAGAGTGCTGTACTCCATAGACTCAGTAGGAGAATTAAGTAATTAATTAAAGTCCTTAAAATAGGGTCTGGTATTTAGTAAGCACTAAGTGTTAGTCTTTATTAGGATCTTCATCCCATCCAGTGCTCAATTAACACCAGTCCCCATACTAGAATCTTGGAATACAGAGACAGTATGCATTCCTAGGGCCCTGAAATCTGAAAAGGAGTCTGTATTGCAAGAACTTCAAAGGCACCCTCACATTTACAGGCTGTGTGATTCAGGATAGGGAAGCAGGGACAGACATTAAAGGCCACCTGTGCCTCTTGATGGAGTATCTTATGCCTTTAGACTTCTGTCCTCCGTTGTAAAAAAAAATGGAGACAATACTCCCAAAACGTTTTGGAATACTCACAAAGGTTCCGGAATGATTATATATAAGACATATTTGAGGAAGCATCTAAAACAGACTCACAGAGATACTCCAGAAATGTTCATTTCTCTGTCCTTCTTTAGAAAAATGACCATAAATTCAATTTGCCAATACCTACAAGAAGATGAGCCATTAAAATAAAAGTTCACTCCGGGTAATTTAAAAATTTTTTTTTTCAACGTTTTTAATTTATTTTTGGGACAGAGAGAGACAGAGCATGAACGGGGGAGGGGCAGAGAGAGAGGGAGACACAGAATCGGAAACAGGCTCCAGGCTCCGAGCCATCAGCCCAGAGCCTGACGCGGGGCTCGAACTCACGGACCGCGAGATCGTGACCTGGCTGAAGTCGGACGCTTAACCGACTGCGCCACCCAGGCGCCCCGGTAATTTTAAATCCTCCTATGTCCAAACTATAAGTCTTCAAAGACTGAGGATCAGTAATAGCTGTAACTTCTCAAATTCATCAAAATGTATTATTTCATCCTGTACAGAGTAGCTAACCAATGAACTGAGAAAGTTGCTCTATAATATCCCTCCTTGGACTGTTTTATGTAGAAGAGGAGGAAAAATGCCAGTTGTTAAAAGTATGCAGGAAAATTATGTGAAAACAAAACACAAAGTGACGGATAACAACAATCAGAACCAACACAATGAGCCCAAACACGGAGACAGAGGGATGATGGTGCAGGAAGGACTCAAGTGAGGAACTGGGCTCCCCTCACCAGCTGCAGCTCCTACTCCCATGACCCTCCACTCCCTTTGAGAACAGCCCACAGTGGGAGAGACCTAGCTCTGCCCCAGACAACTGAGTGAGTCAGTGGGGAGATGTAATGAAGGATTAGTAGGAACACAGAGGGTCTTGCAGGTGTGACTACTTGGCCAAAGTCATGGCTTAAAACTTGCTTTGTATACAAAGTCCAGGGACTTTTTGTGCATGTGCGTAAGTGGAGTGATGGAATGATACAGATTTTTTACCACTACTGTGCACAAACTAACCAAAATTCTCAAAGAATAACTTCTACTGACAGAAGGTCAGTGGTGTCTTTTTGTATACATTTAGCATAATATAAGCATGGGGATATTAAAATGCTGTGGTACCAAAACCCCCCCACTTAATTAACAATCTGTTGTTCTGATAAATACAAATAGAATGTAATGCATTGGCTTTTCCCCCCTTATCTTTATTCATATTTTGGGACTACACTGACTTATAAGTATAGAGAAAATAGATTTCAAATATTTTCTAGTAAATGGTGATGTATATATATTTGTGTATGCGTGTATGCCTACACACACACACACACACACACACGTCCTGAAACTTTGTGGAAATGTTAACAAGGTAATAGTATACACATACAAAACACTCTGAGGAAGTACAGTATTTAGAAATGCTTCAATTATCACCAAGGTGATGTAGTAAAATGAGGATAATAAAATATAATTAAACATTAATTACAGAAACTATCAAAAATAATTGACTTGTACAAAGCACAGCACTCCTATTAAAAAAGAAACTGATGGATAATAAAATATATACACTATTCTGTTCTCTAGACATAATTACTTCAAGGCAGCAATTAAATTTATAGAAAACTGTTAAGTTTCTTCTGTGACGCTTTACTACTGTGAACTCAAGACATTTTGACTGAGAATTGCCATTGCCTCCCAAAAATTCTTATGATTGTTTAACATCTTAATAGGAAACACTGCCGTAAACTCAAAGATGTGTGTTGTAAACAAACAGAAATGAATTCGAATGCAGTTAAGACCCTGCTGCACTTGTCATGTTTCTGGTGTGCACAGAACAGACTTTTGCTCCCATTAGAAATGCCTAATGCTCTTATAGCCAAGGCAGAGTATATTTTACAATTAAGGAAATTTTTAATTTTAATGCAAGAATAATATACTGAAGAAATGCTGGCAGGATAGATTTTTACTAAAAATTATCAAGCCAAATTTTTTATATTTACACCAGTTTGTTTCGTTATCATTTAAGGAAGTACGACACCATTCCAATGTCCTTACGGGAAGCATTAGGTTTTTAAAAGGGCATAAAAATCTCTCCTTCTGACCTTTTTTTTTTTTTAACATATTCAAAGAGCCCAGAGAATTCTCTACATACAGGCAGCTGTACACATAAACTTCTCTACACTGTTGCAGAGGATCCATGGGGGGGAGGCTAGGATTTCACAAGTTTTTACACTGACAAAATTTGTAACCACTGAAAAATGAAGATGGTTCTAGTCAAAACAGGTGTGTGCGGGTACAGCAATTGGCGAAATGAAAGCAGTAAATTTGAGAATTCTGTGTGTAGGTGTACATTTATGTAGAACAGCCTTGAAAAATCTGACCACATTTGTCCTTGTCATATACTTTTTTGTTTGTCCAGAAATGATGCTTTTGAAACTATATTGTTTTAGTCCCATAACACTAGGGATATTAGGTTAAAGGAAGGAGGAAGACACTGCTAGCAAGCACTGGGGCCCTCCCTTACTGATGTGAGAAAAAGCCTGAGTCTCCGAGAAATATATCCTAAAGCAGAACTGAAATGGAACAGTGACAGACAAGTAATGTGAACCACTACATTGGAAGCCACAAGATCAGGGGCTGTTTGTTACTGTAGCATCAGTTAGCTTAAGCTGATTGATGCAAAACCTCACATTTAGCTTTTATAAGCAAGTTATGGTTTGAGGACCTGATTTTAAATGAATATAAAAGTTATCCCTCACCTGCTTTGACTTAACATTAAAAGAAATTGGAATGATTTGGCAATATTCCTTCAATATATCTGATTTTGACCAAGATTATGCCACTAAAGAAATTTCAGAGGCACATGAGTTCATCATCCATCTCTATTCATGATGTACTCTATTCAGTACATTTCAGCATTGCTGAACAATAGGCAATAGATTATACCTGGAGTGTGGTAGTAGGCAATTTTGGCAAGGAGTTTCTGAGAAGAACAGGAAATTAGGAACTCATTGATATTATATGATAATTCACCCTGTTGCCTTTCACTGAAGAGGAAATGTGAGCTCCGTGCCTTAAGAACCACAGTATAAAGGTAGGTTAGGTATAAAAATAATATAAGTACCTACCCACAGAAATTACAATATGAAAAGTTCAGCAGAAACAGCTGACAGTGGTGCCCAATAAATACCAGGCTCCCACGTTAGAGCCTTGGGATAAAGAGACAATATGCATTCTACTGCCCACAAAATCTGAACAGGGCTCCATTACCCATGAACTGCAAAGGCCTCATCACACTCACAAGCTGTGTGTGTGTGTGTGTGTGTGTGTGTGTGTGTGTGTGTTCCTGGATCATTACTTACAGACCTGTCAGACACCTTACTTAATTAAATGCTGACCCCGAGAAATTTGGGAGGGCATTCCAGAGTTATTTTTTAAAATTTATCACTCCTTTACAGGAAAGGCAGTAACACTTAACACCTTAGGGTTCCATGCAGAAATAGATTAAAATCAAAGGACAATAATCCACTGTGATATCTCACTTAAATTTATCTCCATAGCTTGTCAAGTAAGAAAATTCATTTATGTACGTGTGTGAGATGTGGAAGGAGGGAGACAGGAGAAAACAGAAGTGACCTGGTGTATTTCTTTACAGAGAGAAAAAGATATAGCATAGAGTCACAAAACAGCAGTTTTCTGGTTGCCGGCCTCAGCAGGGTGTGCAAAAGACAGCACTGTCTCCAAAGATGGTATGAAGTGTTAACAGAACCAACTGGATCATCCAGGTTAGAGAGACCTTTCAGATAAAGCAGTATGTAATGGGCAAAGAAAAAGCAAACTCTCAAGATTCGTAGAAGATAAAGTCTACATGTTAAATCTTTTTCAGGGGAAAAATCCACTCAGTACGTGGAAATAAAGGGTTGTACCAGCTCAGTCTGATGTTTTTTCAATGTCTACAGTGAGGGAGGCAGGTGAGTCTTTCGAGGGTAGAAAGGAGTAGCACTTTAGAAGCAGGCATGGGGGCTGGCTTGGCCACAAGGCCTGGCAGTGTGATTCACACCTGTTATGTGAGCCAAAGAATTTTTGGTCCACTTGACTTTACCACAATAATTAAAATAAGATGACTCTCAGAATGGCAGGTCGCTCCCCACTCAGGCCCCCCCACACCCTCACAACTGAGGAAATAGGTGGTTGGGCTATACTTGGCCCCAATAAGAATACTGTTTTCTGTCTGACACAGAGGGACATAGTCCAAACCAGAGCAAGCAGAAAGACAAAGGCTCTGGAAACACTGCATCTCAAGAACTATATACGTATACCGCCTGGAAAAATTGGTGGAACAGAATAGTTATATTCAAAAACTAGGAGGGCTAGCTATACAACACAACTCAATAAATATTTACTGAGCAACTTCCATGTGGATGATCCCTGGAGGGATATGCAGAGACTGGTAAGAAACAGTTGCTGTCCTTAGGGAGTATGCAATCTAACTCGGGCAGAGGAAAATTGTAAATAAACAGGTAACCTGAGGAAGCACAAAATGCTATGCAGACCTTATGGGAGGAAAAGATCATTTTTTACTAGAGGACATTTTTGAGGGATGTATAAAGTTTTGATTGCCAGAGACTTTTTGAGGAGCAGGAAAGGAATAAGGATATTATCAGGAAGCGGATAAACAGAGAGAAATAGAAAAATAAAATGTATGAGGTTGGAGGGAAAACTCTAGTTTTGTTTGGAAAATATGATAAGGAAAGTTATATAAGGTTGGTATGTGAAATACATATTTGCAAAGCATATTTGTACTTAAAGAAAATTTTTATTGTAATACTACAATATTCTTATTTATAGTTAGGGAAATGAAGCAAAGAATTCTTCCTCACGATCCCTCGGTTCTAAGTAATACTTTTGAATCCAGCACCTTTTAAATGCTCAATAATGGATCATTGAGCGAAATGAAAAAATACATTTATATTTTTAAAGATAGTTTATAGTATTAACACATATGAAATTATTAGCATTTTTCCTCCTAAAATCACTCATATATTTCCCCCTTTTCTTTCTGCTTGTAAACAGTCCACTCTTGTTAAATGCATGCTTCCAACTCCCATGCATGATTTAAGCCCCATTTTAAACTCCATATTCGCTCTCTCTTGTCACACAGCATAGTTTATGGCTTCTCCCTACCACACCCAATCATGTCCACGCCCAAGCAAGACCATGGATATCTGAGTAGTGTCCTAGACAGATAAACAAGGTCAGGGATTTTTGTGTGTTTTATTCACTGTTATATTCCCAGTGCCTAGAACAGGATGTGGAATGCAGTCTGTGATCAATAAACATTTTGTTGTTGGATAAAGCAAACAGATTTTTAACTTATGCAGAATAAGCCAAAATAAAAGTATGTGTTTTGTTGTTTGTCTGTTGGTTACTTGCTTCTTAAGATTATCCATTATACTAAAGGAGTGGCACAATCAAGATTTTACACTAAATGAAATGTGGAAGCTTATGCTTAAAAAAGGGTAAACCCCTCCTTTGACAGGCACTAGAGTTGTTAACATCTGAGCCACTGCTCCACCAGCACTCATCTTTAAATTTTTAACTGTATTTAAATAATAACAACAATACAGGTTTCTCTACTGTGATTTTTAGGCTCAACTAGAAATTGCTGGTCATATACCATTTCACATTTTCTTAGCTATTACAGGGAAAGTAGTCATTCTGATATTTCATTTAATATCACTATTTACAATTAGTTTTTACGTTCACTGAAAAAAACCACTAGCACCATATGGACTAACTCCGAGATATCCTGCTGAGAAGTTGCATTTTATAAACAATAAGCTAAATGCTATTATCCTTATAATAACCCCCAAACATTTTCCCTTCT
Source organism: Panthera uncia (assembly GCF_023721935.1). Lineage (NCBI taxonomy): Eukaryota > Metazoa > Chordata > Mammalia > Carnivora > Felidae > Panthera > Panthera uncia. The sequence continues at coordinate 58,613,847 of NW_026057578.1, read as the reverse complement.
CTCAAGTGCTGCATTTCATACCACAGACCTCTTATGAAAAAATCAAGCTTGACATCTATGTCATATTATTTTTTTTTTATTCTCTGCCTTCCCTCCCTCTCCCCTCCTTTATGCCTGCACACTACCTAGTACAGGGACCCTCCAAATAGGACCAGGTGCTTGGAACAGCTGGGGAAGGGGCATGTGCAGGTTCCAAAATGGAGTGGGTAGCAACTGCAGCACACATCAAGAGGTGGGCCTTCCAGGTCCCCTTCTGAGCACTCTGATATGCTAATTAAGGATCTGGCCTCCACCTTTTGCCAGTCACCAGAATGCTGTGCTGTTTCCTTCAGAGCTGCCTTGATAAAGCTGCCAAACCTGTGACCTACTTTCACACAGCCCTGTGCTTCTGGCTTCCCCATAGTCACATGCCCTTCCATGTGGTGGGCTTGGTACCTGTTCTCTTAAAACTGGAGATCACACTGAGCCAGCCTCACACCTTTTTAGCATTTTAGTCACTGCCTTCAGGGTCTTAGTCACCATGTGTAGGCATTTTGAGAGCCACTCTCCCAAAGTCTTCCCCATTGCCTGTCTCCCACTAATAGCTCACCACCCTGCTTCCCACTCCCCTGTATATGGTAAAGCAGGGACTGGATAACTTGGGGGAAGGTGTCTTGTTTTAAGACGTTGCTTTCTAGCTGGCAGTTCTATATTACCAGCTAGAAAACCTCATTAACCTGATGATCATATCCTATGGGTGTCACAACCACTGAAAAACTGTGGTTATTAATTGCTCAGGTCAGGCTATGAGGAGATATATTGACCTCTCCTTCCTCTGAGCCTTCAGTGTTTCTTGCACATATCACTCACTTGGCCAATTGATCACACTTTGCTTTGAGACACCTATGGTTTCACTTTTGCCATTTTCTTTAGGCTCTTTGTTCCCAACTGACCAATCCACTTGGCGCACAAAGATTAAATAGATTATGTGTTTCTACATTTTCCACAGACTGTACATACTGGGTCTCAGAAATACTAGTGGACTGACCTCTGGGCATCAAGGGTGGACAGGATGATACAGACTTATTTCTTCCTATCCCTGCTAAGCAAACAACGAACCCTGGAAATAACACAAAGGGCAGCAAAAGGAAAAATCTAAAAGGTGTCAAGAGTAAAGTGAATTGGCTAAAGACCCCAGGGTCCAGAGGTCCACAGAGCAACAGGGCACCTTAGGACCACCCCACTCAATAGGAGAAGGTATCTCAGAGTTGGGGTTTCCTAACCCACAACCTGTGGGAACAGAGGCAGCTCAGATAGGCTCATTCCTTCTGTGATTTGAATAATACTCCTACCAACAATGCCAAGTGAGGCAGAACTGGAAAGGGGGACAGATCAGGTGCCCCACTGACAAAAATCAGCCAGAAGAAGTGTTCTCCTAACCTTCCAGGCCTAAGATTGTCCTCCCTCACCCAGACACACCCTGCAAAGGGCATTCCACCACAAGAAGCATCTGACAGGGAAGCATTCTTCATCCATGTCCTCCCTATGGGCCAAACACTCCTTTTTCTGATCTAAAGGCATCAGGGGACCCAGCCTGCAAAAACTCCTTCCTTTTCCTCAAGCAGCATCAGGTGCACAGGATAATCTAAACAGACCAAAATGGTACCGCAAAAGCTCTGAACATGAAACGTCATTGTAACCACAATCCACAAAAGTAGCCTGGGTAGTAAACCTAAAAACAGAGACTCTTAATAGTCACGATGTCCAGGACAAAACTGTAAAAATCACCCATCATACCAAGAGCCAGGAAAATAAAAAACTGAAGGAGAGAAGACCCTCAACTAATGTTAACACTAGCATGATCATATGTTAGCATTATCTGACAGGACTTTAAAGCAGTTATCATGAAAATGTTTCAACAATCTAATAAACAATAAAATATCTTGAAACAAATGAAAAACAGAAAATCTCAGTGAAAAATGAGAAATTACAAAAATGAACAAAATTGAAATTGTATAATAAAAATACTAAAATAAATATAAAATCACTAAGTAAGCTCAGGAGTAAAGTGGGAATGACAGAGAATAGAATCAATAAAACTTAGAATATGTATCAATAGAATTTACTTAATCTGAGCAATAGAAAGAAAATGGACTGAAAACAAAACAAAACAAAAAAAATAGAGCCTTAGAGGCCTGTGGGACAGTAACAAAAGATCTAATATTTTTTATCATCAGAGGGGGAGAAGTCAGTATGGATAAAAAGCTATTAACAAAATAATGGCTGAAAATGTCTTAAATTTGGTGAAAGACACATAACTCACAGATTCAAAAATCTAAGTGAATTCTAAATAAGAGAAAAATCAAAGAAATTCATACCAAGACACATCATGATTCTGAAACTGAAGACAAAGAAAAAAGTCTTGAAAGTGGCTAGAGGGAAAAGTTGCATTATTTATAAGGATATAACAATTCATATGAAAACAGATTTCTCATCTGAAACCATGATGGCCAGGTGGAAATGGCACAAGTCTTCAAATATGTTTCAAAGAAAAGACGTGTCAACTTTGAATTCTATATCTGGCAACAATATCCTTCAGAAATGAAAGAGGAAATAAAAACATTCTCAGATAAAGAAAAACTAAGAGAATTTTTACTAGAAAATCTACCCTTAAAGAATGGCTAGGAAAGGAAATAGCAAAAGATAGTCTGGAACTTCAGAGAAAAAAAGTATCAGAATGAGTAAAACTGATGATTAAAGCAAAAATTATTGCACCATCTGATGTGGTGCATGATGTACAAAGAAGAAACACTTCAAACAATCATATTTAAAGAAAGGGAGGGGTAAAGATGCCCAAATGACTAAATCTTCTACATTTCTATCAAAAGGGTACAACATTGGTATCAGTAGACTATGATGTTTCATAAATGCAAGTTAATACTTACAGCTACCATTAAGAAAACTATACAAAGTGACATACTTAAAAAAAAAAACTATAAATAGGGGTTCCTGGGTGGCTCAGTTGGTTAAGCATCTGACTGTTGAATTTGGCTCAAGTCATGATCTCACAGTTCTAAGATCAAGCCCCACATCGGGCTCCATGCTGGGTGTGGGGCCTGCTTAAGATTCTTTGTCTGTCTGTCTCTCTCTCTCCCTCTACCCCTTGCCTGCTCTTTCTTGAACACATGCTCTATCTCTCAAAAGAAAAAAAACTATAAATAAATCGACATAGAATCATTTAAAAATTCTTCACATAACCTACAGAAAACTAAGAGAAACAGAGAAATGAGACACAGTGAAAACAAATCAGAAAACAAATAATAAAATGGAAGACTTAAGCCAAAACATGTAAAAAATTACCTTAAATGTAAATGGTCTCAGTAAACCAATTAAAACAAACTGTCAGAGTTTTAGAATAACATGAGCCAACAATATACTGTCTACATGACACTTACTTCATGTACTACACTATAGGTAGGTCAAAATAAGAGGGAAAAGAATATACCATGCAAATATCAACCAAAGAAAAAAAGGTCAGAAGTGACTACATTAATATCAGTAGACTGATAAAATAGAGTTAAAGGAAAACACCAAAGATGAAAAGGAGTATTACATGATTTTAAAACAATCAATCCACTGGGAAGGCATAACAAACCTAAAAGTATATGCATGCACCAAACAACCTCAAAATGCATGAAACAAAAACTGATAGAGCTGAAAGGCAAAACAGATAAATATGTAATAATAGCTGGGGACTTAAACACCCCACTTTTGGCAATAGTTAGAACTACTACACAGAAAATCAAAAAGGATATAGAATAATTGAACAACACATTCAACCAACAAGATCTACCTGACATATACAGAAAATTACACTCAACGACAGCAGAATAAACATTTTTTTCAAGTGCTCATGGATCATTCATCAAGACAGAGAATTTCCTATGTCACAAACCAAAAGTTCAACAAATGTAAAGGAATTAAAATCATACATAGACCATCATGGAATCATACTAGAAAACAATAACAGAAAGACAAGAGGACAATCTCCAAGCCCCTGGAAATTACACAAGACACTTCTATGTTTTTTTTCTGAAAAAAGCAATTTTTATTCTTTCTAGTATTTACCCGTATTTATAATTTTTTCACAACTGGTTTGATTGTGTGGATATAATTTCCTGTTTCTACTTTTAAAACTTATTTCATAACCAATTCCATATATTTTGACTTGTCCTTTTATTTATCATTTGATGGGTATATCTTTTGTATTGCTCTATCTATTATGTCAGATGTTTATAGTTCTTTTAACTATGATTAACCACCCTACTTTAAATAACTTGGTACTTAGAGTTTTTTCTTTTGTTTTTTTATATTAATATAATTTATTGTCAAATTGGTTTCCATACAAAACCCAGTGCTCATCCCAACAGGTGCCCTCCTCAATGCCTATCACCTACTTTCCCCTCTCCCCCACCCCCCATCAACCCTCAGTGTGTTCTTGGTATTTAAGAGTCTTTTATGGTTTGCCTCCTTCCCTCTCTGCAACTTTTTTTCCCCCTTTCCCTTCCCCCATGGTCTTCTGTTATGTTTCTCAGGATCCACATATGAGTGAAAACATGGTATCTGTCTTTCTCTGCCTGATTTCACTTAGCATAATACCCTCCAGTTCCATCCACATTGCTACAAATGGCCATATTTCATTCTTTCTCATTGCCAGGTAGTATTCCATTGTATATATAAACCACATCTTCTTTATCCATTCATCAGTTGATGAGCATTTAGGCTCTTTCCATAATTTGGCCATTGTTGAAAGTGCTGCTATAAACATTGGGGTACAAGTGCCCCTATGCATCACCACTCCTGTATCCTTTAGGTAAATTCCTAGCAGTGCTATCGCTGGGTCATAGGGTATATTTATTTTTAATTTTTTGAGGAACTTCCACACTGTTTTCCAGAGTGGCTGCACCAGTTTGCATTCCCACCAATAGTGCAAGAGGGTTCCCGTTTCTCCACATCCTCTCCAGCATCTATAGTCTCCTGATTTGTTCATTTTAGCCACTCTGACTGGTGTGAGGTGGTATCTCAGTGTGGTTTTGATTTGTATTTCCCTGATGAGGAGTGATGTTGAGCATCTTTTTATGTGTCTGTTGGCCATCTGGATGCCTTCTTTAGAAAAGTGTCTATTCATGTCTTCTGCCCATTTCTTCACTGGATTATTTGTACAAGACACTTCTAAACACTACATGCATCAAAAATGATATCTCAAAGGAAATAAAAAATGTATAGAACTGAATGAATATGAAAATACAACATACCAAAATATTTGGTCCTCAGCTAAAGTAGTGCTGGGAGAAAAATTTATAGTACTAAAAGCCTACATTAGAAAAGAAGGAAGATCTCAAGTATTAGATGCAAAAATCCTCAGTAAAATATTAGTAAACCAAATCTAGCAATGTACAAAAAGTATTATGCACCATGACCAAGTAGAATTTATTTTGGGGAGGGTGCCTGGATGACTCAGCCAATTGAGCATCTGACTTTTGATTTCGGCTCAGGTCATGATCCTAGGATCATGGGATTGAGCCACATGTCAGGCTCCACATTGAGCGTGGAACCTGCTTGAGATTCTCTCTCTCTCTCTCTCTCTCTCTTTCTCTCTCTCTCTCTCCCCCTCTATCCCGCTTGTGCTCTGTCTAAAAATTAATAAAAAGGAAAACTTTAAAATAGAGAGGATAGTACTTTAAAAAAGAATTTGTTTTGGGTATGCAAGGGCAACACAAAGGATCTTTGCGGTGACAGAATTCTTCTGTATCTTGACTGTGCCAATGTCAATATCCTGATTGTGATATTATACCATAGTATTGCAAGATGTTACCATTGGGGAAAAATGGGTAACAGATAAGTACATAGGATCTTTCTGTATTATTTCTTATAATTGCATGTGAATCTACAATTACCTCAAAATAAAAAGTGTAATTAAAACATGTGGAGGGTGCCGAATGCAATTCAACTCAATCATTAATCTTTAAGTGATCTTATCTTATGGAAGACTGAAAGTGTTATGGTTGTTGGTTCTTAGGGATTGGACTCCCCCAAAACTAGGATTTGAGATTGTTCTCTGAGGTTTCAACTTTATGAATGACACAAAATGAATGAAATATAAAAATAAATTTTCAAAAAATTGCTATGAATGCTAGACCTATAAAACTATAATGTAATTTGACAGAAGCTACCTATCTAAAGTAAGGCCATGTGATTCAGAAGGGTGGTTAAAGCAACCATGCCTAGCATAGAAGAAAAAAGCACAGTGTAGCATCCATCCCAAACCTTTCCAGGAAGAAGCAACCTTAACCAAATCTATTACTGATACCCTGTTAGAAAGCATTGAGATGGAAGCATGGAACTGTACTTACTGGACTTCAAATATTCCAGTCCTGCTCTCCCTCCTGGGGTACATGGTAAATAAATAAAAATACTCAGAAATCTACAGTAAACCTGCATCTGATGACAACTAGTTGAAAGCTATTGTTGCACACACATCTACTTTTCCCCATTTCTTTTCCCCCTCTAAACCAGCCAGACTTCAATCCTATATTCTTTCCTAAATTTTTAGTCCTTTTCCTACTTGAATGAATAAACCGACATTCTAGTTTTGCACATCAGTCTTGTTAGGTTAATATAGATGAGTCCAGTCTTAAGAGTTTGGTGGGAAAATCAGCCTTCTGAGCCCAAAACCTAGCTTATGGGCTGTGGCAAATTTATAACTGAAATGGCACCAACCACAAGTGGCCTTTTTGGAATTGGGCTCATTCTCATGGTGATGATAGTTCCCTCTATTTGTCTCAAGGTCCAGTGTGAACTTTTCGAACCCATTAGTCATTCTTCTACCAGCCTCAAATTAGATACAGTGCTCTGTTCTTTGTATTAACACAACTGCCACATAGTAAGTGGAAATATATGTGAGATTTTTATTATATTTTGACTAGCAAATGAAATAATTTTATGTTTTTATTTCAAAACAGTATAAAAACTCAAGATTTTGAACTTATTTGAACAAAGGCAATGAAGTTACTTTCTCCCAATACCAGATTTCAAGACTTCTATTAATTAAGTCCATTGAATGTATGATATGGAAGACTAGAGAAAGAGCTTTCCAAACCATGCCATCTTTCTTTGTTAGGACTCCCACCTAGGTTTTTAATTGCTCTGTGCTTAAGTGAGCTGTCAGGAAAAAGCAACTAACTAAAACTTAATGGGTTTATATTTAAAGACAAAGTAAAACTTACATGGCTATAATGATCAGAACCTAAAATTTATATAGATATACTATTGCTTAAAGGATCATCTGTTTGTTGAGAACGATTACCCCCCCCAAAAAAAAGGATGCAGGGAAACTGGATCCACAAATGATGGCCTCAAAAGGAAATGAACACCAAAGGATATAATCAGTAAAATTCAACTGAGATTTTTAAAAGTATTGATAAATCAAATCTTTACCATGATATTTATGAGGAAAATAACTCACCCTGATTTAAATAATTTTATTAAGATAAATATGAAAACAGAAAAAAACTGGAAACAGATTAACAGTACTCTATGGAAAATTGATTATGGGAAGGAATTAAATTGGCTTAATGATGTTCCCTCAGGAACTTTATGAAAATTAATTCACACTGGGCCAATTCTGATTAAAATGTTATGTTCATAAACTGGGAGTCTAAACATCCCGTCTTCCTGATGACATCATGCTGTTGCTTGAACTCTTTGCGATGCTGCTGCTATTCTGCCTTCTCCCGATTCTCACCCCCATGACTTTCCCTTTCTCAGTCCTTCACTTCTGTGTGATTTTTCTTCCACATCTCACCCCTTATACTTATCTTGTGCACTGATTGTGTGCATCTCTTCTCAACTCCACATTCAGTAGATGGGAGTATCCACATCATGGACACTGGCAAACAGGATCTCTCTATATTGTTTCTCAGCATTCCACTCAACAACATTGCTTTATTCCAGCCATCACCATTGCATGCCTTAACCCTTGCAGCCATTTCCTGTCTTCCTAACTTGACTTGTTTCTGATTACACAATCCATCCTCACATGGCCACAGGATTCTATCCTTTAACATATAGCCTGGTACATTCAATTCTGCTACAATATCTCACCATTTCCTAGGTAATGAAGTACAAAACACAGCAGAGCATTCTGTGTTCACTGAACACAATATATGCCTACACATTCCCATCTGTGGTTTGCTCTTGTATTCCTTTAACCTTAAAAGTCCTTACCCTCATCCTCCTCTCAAATCCCACTCAGATGAGAAGACCCTTTCCTGATACCCCGGTAAGAATGAACTCTTCTTTCCTTTAGCCTACACAACCTTTGTTTGCATCACTATTCATTCTTCTAGCTCTACATTTCAGGGTCTCATGTGTACCAAACTTGGCAAGCAATCAACTTCATTTCCATCAGTTTTTAAAACCTCCTTTTGCCTTTAACTGAAGGAGATTCTTTTTCTTTCAACCATGTATTTCCTTCATTTTGCTTCCCTAACCCAATTTAATTATTCCCAAACCATAAGCATTTACAGAGTTAAGAATGCCTACTCTGTCTGTCACAATCATGCAAGATGAAAGGATATTTAACCTCAGGCTTGGTGTTCCAAGTGCCTGCAATTAAAGCAAATCCTTTTTTTCCCTTTGGTTGACTCTATGATTAAAAAAGAAAATGATTTCATTAAAGATAATTCAGTTGACATTTCTTATTTGGTACAACTTGGATTTGAGACTACTCTAGAATAATTTAGCATGCAGTAACATCAATAAACAAGGAGCAGGAATGTCCCCAACATACATGAGTAACAGTAAAACATGAAGTGAGCAGTAAGGAGGTAAACGGCCTAGAAGAGGTTTGGTTTGTCATACAATACCTATGGGAAGTCCTGAAAGCTCTGACCAGTGAAAGGTTTGTACAATTTTCGCATTACCCTTCTTTTCAGCCTTTACATCCCTCTACCTCTTTGTTCCCCACTTCTAAGGCACCTAAAGCAATATCCTCTTAACTATGAATCAAAATTCAGCAATGTGTCATTGCAAAAGAAGAGATTCAGACTCTTCAGGGTCATAAGTGAGATGAGATGAAAATGAAGCAAAGGGAGAGGGGCAGGAGGAAGAACACAGGTGCTGGAGTTAAACAGAATGAACTCCTCCCCGCCCTATAGTCTCACTGTCTTCCTAAGATCCAGAACAAGAGTATGGGAGTATGGGAGCAGCTTTCTGACTAATGTTCTCTCCTACACTAGGGTACAAAGGTCAGAGGATGGCCACCAGACACTCTTCAGGTATGCATGCCACATCTCTTATTCAAGGACCCCCACTCCCCCCATGGAGTCTACTCTACTCCTTTTACCACCTTCAGAGACAATGCAGACATACACTTTCTCTTTTGCTGAATAGTGACCTCAATTTACCTTGAACAAATGTACTAACTGGTGGGAAGACCCATGTTTAGACAACTCCATCTGTATATGGAAGGGGGAGAGGGGAAGCTTAAACTCCCTTCTCTATGAAGATGGATTATGCTTTATAACAGAGTGTTATTAACCTGAAAATCCATATCATTTCTACCAAATCTAGATCCACATTTAAAAAGTAATAAACACCTACCAAATAAAAAAAAATAGTATATCTAAGCCTGAATCTCTATTTATCATTTTTTAAATAATTATGACCCTTGACGTCATACACAGACGTATCACAAAAGCACCAAACATTTATGTAATGTTTTCCTCCCATGAAACACAAAACATTTATAGGTATTACCTATCTCAATCTCAGTTTTCGTTGTATTTATCTTTGGACTGAGAAGATATATAACAGTGAATAATAGTGCACAAATGGTGCATCTGTGTAAGAGGTGAAGAAATTTTCTGATAAGGATGAAAAGAAAGAAAGTGGCAAAAGGCACAGACATGAAATGATGTGTTCCACTTTTTTCTTTGGGGAATTTACTGTACAGCTGACAATAAACTGGAGTCACCTCCTTACAGTCCTGAAGGTAGTAGTGCTCCTACTTTCTGAAGAGTAACCCTGCCCGTGTGACCCAAAGACTACCCTTTCCCTTTCTTGCCCATCATCTTGACTTTCTTCTACCAACATTTCCTTCCCTTTCCCTTTCAAACAACCATAGGTCTTCCATAGCTTGAAAACCCACTGATTGGTCCTGTTGTTTTTCTAGAAACCATCTCCCTCTTTCTATCATTATTCATGACTAAAGATGGTTTAATATCAAAATCTCTGTTTCCTCATCACCCACCCACTCACTTTGAAATATTTCACCACCTGGCTCAGGTTCTTACCAAACTAACTCTCAGGAACATCAACCATGACCTTCTTTTGCCAAGGAAATGAGCCTTCTTCATAACCCCTCAAGCATCGTGACACTGCCCCTCTCTTTCTCGATCTGCTCCCCTTTCATCACTTCCAAGATACTACACATCCTTTTTTTCTTGCTCCTGGAGCCACTCCCTACTGGGGTCTTCTGCTACTTCCTAATGATGCAGGGTCTTCAAGGTGGAGTTCTTGGTCTCCTATTCTTCTTTCTCTAAATCTCCTTCCCAAAGAGATTCAATTATTGTTTTACTGATTTAATTACCATATTGAGGACTTTGGTCTCAAGCACCTACACTGTATCTCCAAATGTTTCCTCAGCATTCCACTTGAATTTTCCACTATCAACTCAAATTCCACATATTCAAATGAGAAGTTGTCACATTCTTGACCAGGTCCCTGAGAACTCAGACTTCATGCCAGCTTCTCCACTTTATTAACATGTGCCTTGCATTTTCTAAGCTCTCTGAACATCTACATCTATGAGAGTCAAAAGATCTTTCCTGCCTGGTCCGGAGGGTTGTTACAACAACAATCAAATGGTTTTCACATGCAGAGTCTTGCTATAAATACCTAACATGCTGTCATATCAACTCTACCATACACACTCCTCTGAACAGACTTTACTAAGTCACAGGATCAAGATCATCTCTAATTTGTTGTCCCTTCCCCTCACCCAGGCAGAGCATATCCAGGACCTATCACTTCTGTCAAGATGTCTCACCATTCCTTCATTTTGTTCTTGTCCATCTCCTGTTTTTCCCCCTTCACTCCATTACGCTACCCCCAAAATAATGTTCCACAGATTTAACTTCTACAACATCTTTTCCCATTTCCTAAACTGATTACAGTTCCCACTCTGTCCAGGAAAATATCCAGACTCAAACTTCTGGCTGACTTTCAATCCCTCCACAACCTAACTTTTTCTCTCCAATCAAAATTATCTCCAGCTAATCCAAAACCACAACCCACTACTAAATGTAAATGTCATGTCTCCTCTTCAGGCTGAAAGCTCCTTGAAATATGTATATTAAAAAAACATGACTTAAATTTATTTTGTGTAATCCACACTGTGGAGTCCACTGTTGACTGAACATGTAGTGTTTGATCCATCTTGTACTGAAAACTTTAAGCAGGGTAATATGATCATAAAATATAATTTGAAGGCCATTTTGGTTTAAATAATAACTCATCATCTAGCCCTACACTGGAGAGTCAGGCCCAGGGCCAAACCAAAAAATGAGCAACAAAAATATATTAGTTGGAGGTTTCAGCTCAGTATGATTGATCTAGAAACATCTCTTGAGGCTCTGTTAACAAAACTTTATGGTGGAAAAAAAATGATTTGGATTGATTTCCACTGTCTAAATCATGAGCAGGAAACCAAAAGAATTTGACATGTCTGTGCACTGTAAAGACAAAAGAAGCCTAAATCCATTAACAGGTGAAAAAAATCAAATTAGATCCACATTAAGCTAGTGTCCTTTCTAGTGGCACAGAAATGTCCTACCCTAAATCCAGCTGACCATTTGCAAGAGGCTAGTGGCACTAATAAACCCACTGGGCACTAAGACTGTGAGGCTACAATACTGGTGTCACCCACAATATACCCCAAACCCTCGAGCTGGGGTCAATGAGGGTCTAGTGCAAAGGCCACAAAAAGTGTGCCAGGCTCAGAAGACATAGGCTGGCTTCTTGGTCACCCTCATGTGTATCCTGTTTAGCAAGAAGATTTGAACAGGAGTAAGTCCACAATAAATACTTACATCCAGAGATGCTATAGTTGGTTAACTCTTGATTCAGGTAAGCTTCAAGCAGTGTCCTCTCCTATAATTTTATAGGAATCGTGGTGGGTGGTGGGGAGGAGGTATCAGATAAAAACAAACAATGACACCATGCACAGAGTTTCATGGAATATCTATATTTGCTTTTCATTATGGATGGTATTTTCATTCACTCAACAAATAGCTATTGGCCCTTCACTGTATGCCTGGCACTCCTCTAGGTCCTAGGATACAGCAGTAAACAAGACAGATCCAGTCCTTAGTATATTGAGTAGGGCAATAAACCAGGAAATGAGTAAGACAATTGCAGACAGTGATAAGTGATATAAAGAACTTATAACAGGTTAAAAAGGATTGTGAATAACTATAGGGTAGTAAGGACTTTAGGCACAGTCAATAAAAAAAACAGAAGGAGGCAAAGCTGTGTTCCAAACTCCTCACCACTCCTCACCCAGCTCCTAGAGGTGGATGCTACTCTTCTAGCTATAGCTCCGGCTCCAGTTATGCCCAACATAAATACTGCATTGCCCTTTTATTCCTTTGTTAAGCCCAGCACCATCATAACAAACCTTTGCCTCAAGACTTACAAATGGTTAAGTATAAATGGACATGCAAGCTTTTTTCCTTTGGTGATTTTATTTAGCATGCTTTTTGACATACTTGATCTGATCAGAAATGGACCCTAAAACACAAGACACCTTTAATTTATTTTCCTGATATGCCCCGTAGAACTTCCAAACACTTAAATTCACAGGACCCTAGCTCTGTATTGAATGTTCACTATAGATACAGTTGTTCTTCTAAGCACTCACTAGTAGCACTTACCTCTCACTCACTTAGGCCCTGTGTTTTGTTATCAAGGCACAGATGTAACTAAAAAGCAGTCCACCTGCTCATTAGAAAAACCCTTCTTTGTTAGGATGAGATATGAGGAGGGAAAACATAGATCCTGAGGACTTCTAGTCTGCTGAAATTCCGTTAAGTAGAAGGTAGACAATGGAAGCAGATAAGCACATTGTTCCATGGGCTCCACTTTCCCAGCACCTACATCGATGCAGAATACTTCCTATTTTTCACCCATAGATTCAGACTGACACCTTAGACAGATGGCTATACTTCACTCTATGAAAACCAGGGATGGGGGTAGGGGAGGAATCACATAAAATGGACCCAAATTTCTCCTAAGTTTGATACCCCCAAATCTGTACTGCATAGAATTGCAATCACAAATTCAGATCCACTAAAATAATTCTATTGAGACTTGGGTATTCAAAATTGTACTGTATAAGCCCTAATTGCCTAATTCTAATTCTCGGTGTTTTCCCCTTTCTAGGTAGTCTTCATTAAAAAAAAAAAAAAAATGAGACCTTTAATGGAAAATTATTGCTACAGGTACAGGTCTCCAATTTCTATTCTGTCTCTGTAGCTATTGTTTTAATTAGTTTGCCTGCTTGTATGTCGGCCCTTTGTTGTGGTCTGCTCTGGGGCAGGGGTGCCAGCGAGGGTTCTTCTTCTGGAATGCAAGCATTAATGAGCCATTTCAATAATAAGAGCCCTGTATTGAGCCAGGAGCCAGAGCACCGGAGATGCCCCAAGGAGCAGAAAGGCTCATGAATTTCTGAAGCCGCCTTTCTAATTTGCATTTAAACATAACTCCTGAAGAACAATTTCACCTGTGATTTTCTGAGCTGGGGAGTAAGGGAGTTTAGATGTTGAATATGTACAAATTATGTTAATACCATGGAGGTAAATGAAAGTCAAATGCATTGTCATGTAAAATGTATCCATTCTATCTAAATGTCTATTTTCTACCACAAATTGTTTTTATTTTTTTCCCTTAGGTGAAATGTGATGGGATTTTTTTTTTAATTAAGTGAATCTTTATAATTCCTATTTGATTAAAACTATCTGATTATTCTTCGTTTTCCTGTAACCTGGACTTCAGAAACCTTAGCAAGAGGAGGATTAGTTGGTATCTGGCCACTTCATACAATAGATAGAAACCAATCTAATTTAACACCTGTGTGCTCATCAATAAGTGTACTCAAGCACAAAAGTGAGCACAGTGTTGAGTGATTTTGACACTGACTGCATGACAACCACAGATTCTGTATCCAAACACTGGCAGACAAGAAGCTAATTGCAGGGATGAAAAGCACACCGCTAAAAGCATGAGTAATCGCTGCCATGATTCAAAGATAACCTGCTCTCCTTTACTAGCAGGGTACTTTAGCATTTATCTGAAACCTGTCTCTACCCAATCTGACCACCTTTTGTCTCTCTGACCAGTGAAAAATGGAAATGATTTTTCATTGCTGCTCCTACAACTGTGAAGGATCTCTTCCAAGTGTGGAGATTTCTTTCAGCAATGAAGTATAAAATAAATGCAAAAGCTGACATTTGTCATTGCACTGCAGAAATGAAAGACTAATTAATGAGATCTGTTTGAACACCTTCTCCCCAGTCCACCCTTTGGTACCAACGGAGACTAAAGACACATTGCCTTTCCAAGTTGTGACACATGTAACAAACTCTACCAGAGCCAATGATGGCAGGTATCATGATGCAGCCCTGCCATGGTGAGGTGACACTAAGGAATCATATCATCAGGTTGCAGTTCAAGGTAATGATAATTATAATGTACTTCCTGAAATACATAACTTCAATCACTAAGGGAATATCAAAATTTTCCACTTGATTTCACCAAGAATATGTAAGCCCAACCAAGAAGCCTGCTGAACTGGAAGGCATCCTTAACCTGGGAATCATATTTGCCTACTCTTATTCCCTGGAAACTTGGTTTTGTTTCACCAAGCACTTTGGGTTTTTCTCTTGACAGCTATTTAGGCTAGTGAGCAATACACATCTGACTTGAAGCTGAAAGCTACCTAGGCCCACCAAATCAGTGATCCGTCATTTTAACACAAATGAATTGGGGTAGAACTGGCTATTCTTAAGTATCACACAAAGCAGAAAACATTAAACAATCTATCTAAATTGACCAGCTATCTAGACTAAACAATTTTACCTGCACAGGGTATACCTACTTATGAAATACTAACAATGACAGGAGAATCTTCCAATTTCAAATCTATAGGTGCCAATATTGGTCATGGAAATATATGTATGAAGTAATTATCTATAAATCAAGTCACTTACTATGACATGTTGCTATTTTAGTGGGACTGAAATTGAGATAGGGAAAATGAAGTGATTCCATGTTTAGAAAGGCTCCATCTCTTCTGTTTTTCTGCTAGGCCCCATTTACTCTAGTTCTATATTTTGCATTTGAATAAAACAAAGAAGCTATGTTCCCACTCCAAGGGGAAAACAATAAAAGTTCATCTTTCTCTGAGTTTTGTCCTAAGCCTCCAAACACCCGATAACATTTAAAAAGAGCCGGATCCCCAACATGTTCCAAGACATTAGCTTCGAATAAAACCATGGCTGAAGCTGGCTGGCATCAATACTCCCTACCTTCGATGACTTACGAAATAACACCTATTGTTCCCTGTCACTCGCCTTTGAGCAAACCCTACCCTGAATTCCTGAAGGAACACATACCCTGACCCCCTGCTAATATAAACCCCTAACCCCCTGCTAATATAAACCCCTAACCCCAAGTGACAGAGAGATTCACTCTCTTTTCCTGAGTCTCCCAGACACTCTGTCTGCTATGCTCTATCGCTTACGCTATTCAATAAACTCTGCTCTTACTTCCTCCTGGCTCAGGTTTGATTTCCATCCTGTGCAAAGCCAAGGATACTCTTGGCTGGTCCTGCAGGACCCCCTCTAAGTCCTTGGACCAGGCCTGCGTATGTCAAAAGGAAGAAAATTGTTCAGGAAATCTGAATTTTCATACATCCTGTATTCTTAAAGTGTGTATGTGGGCTAGGAGTGAGGAGACATTGAAGTTTCCATCTTATTGCACAATGTTCGGAATGCAGCTGACTGAGATGGGATAAGTGACACATGAGCTCTGATGAGCAATTATGGCGGCAGCCGTTGGTGCTGAGACCTCATTACACCCTTTCCTCCACTCATTTTTGCCAAGCTGCCTACTAAATTATAAAAGTGCTACATCAAGGAATATCTCACTAAATTCTGAAAAAGCACAGCCATGGAGACAGAAAACTAAAAACACATAAAAACAAAGCTCAGGAAGAGATTCTGAAAATGACATTTTACTGATAAGAAACCCTAGGATGGTGACAGATGTACCCAGGTCCACACAACCAGCCAGTGGCAGAAGCAAGAGAAGAATCCATTATCCTGGTGCCTGTCCAGGATTTCTTTACACAGTTCACTGCATTGTAAGGAGGAGGTGAACACCAACTCTTATTCAAAATTAAATTCTATTAGATATTATGGATTTCTGGTGGGAATACTTCAGAAATGAAAAAGCATTTTCAATTTAAATTAAATATCCAATTATGTCACAGAGAACTATACTTCAACAGGAATCTGTTTTACTTTACCCTTTTATAAAAAGAAAAAATCACTTTCTCTTTCTAGTTATAAATTAAGAGTTTTATGCAAAATGATTCAGTTTTACCTCTGACTAAAATGCAGCCTATTTTAGATTTAGGGATTAGAATCTGAGGTTCAGGAACTCAATGAAATTATATGGCATCGTTTCTGTATATACATATGTTGTTTTTTTCTAGGAAAGGATTTTTAACTTTTACCAGATTTTCAAATGGGTCTATGACACTCCCCAAAGATTAATAACTCTTGTTCCAAAGAGAGCTGAGGTTTTGGCAGAAGCAAGGAATCCTTACTCCACAAACTTGTTTCTCTCAACAGCTCCTAAATCTCTTCAATTCACACAATTGCTTTTAAATTCACAAAGGAAATCCATAAGACTTAAAAAGAACAGTAAACTCCATTCCCATTAAGAGGGGAATGGACAACAATGAGTAATTTTGCAGTAATACAAACTTAATATAAAACTTTTACTTCATTTCAGGTTGCCTGAACTTGAGGTGGGACATTATCAGCATAAAAACCATTTCTTTCTCTTCTTTCCCTCTCTTTCTTTCTCTCTCTCTCCTATCCCCCTTCCCTTAAAAAAAAAAGACTTATATTTACTTGATTTAAATTTTCATAGGAAGCTTTTTCTTCTGAATTCAAGTGACTGAAACTGAAGTTATTTCACCTTGGGAGAAGAGAAAGCTGAAAGCCAATTTCATATTGGTTTTCAAATACATTATGGCTACTCAGAAAGAGGATGATAGCCAAAGGACATGGTCTTTGAACTGAAGTATAAAGAATCTGAATTTGTTCTAAAGCTAAATTTCCTAACATAAAGAGTTCCTAAGATAAACTGAGAGACTGAGGGATTATTTTTGCACAGTTTAAGAGCCGGATAGGTTCTTAAATGTCTGAGATGGCTTCACTGTGGCCCTGCCTATAGTCTGGAAGATGAAATTTACAACCAGTGGTCCCTTCCTGGCCTATGAATGAATCTAAGGCCATGACTGGCCTATCAAAACTTTGCATTAGCCCAGGATGTCCACAGTCGTCCCTCTAACCGGGGAGGGAGGCAGCAGCCAGCCAGTATATCTCACAGATTCACCATCTCTCCACTAGCCACCACTGCCAAAGTGTAAATGGAGGCCTGTTCTTCTCTAAGGCTGGAAAGGGGTTTTCAACAGCAAGGAGAGCACTCTTCCCTAATTCTAGCCCCAGACCCCACCAATGCCATGGAAATCCTAAGTTTTCAAGAAAAAAATGTAGAAAAAAAGTAGATCTCAGGTGATGTAGCAGAAATTACATGAATGCCAGATTTAAAAAAAAAAAATCCCTATTAGCTTTGCAGCACACTTTTTTTCTTCTCTTGATGAAAAGGTAATAGCTCAGTTCTGCTTCCAAAACAAACACTGTCAAGATTGGGCTGGTCTTTGCCTTCCTTTTTGCTGGAAAATCCTGCCCCAACTTAGAGTAGAGGAGATGTCCGTGGCCACATACCTTCAGATTGGCCTCAAAAGTTTTGTGTGGGTCCCAAAGCAGAACCCCAAGGGACACTTAGGGAGCTTAAACGTTCAGCTTCTCCCACCACCCACTGGTCCTGTCCTCACAGACTCTGAGATGTTAAGTTGTTCAGGGATCCTGGAAAACATCTGGTCGACCCTTATCTGCAGTGCATGCTCTTCAGGCACAGCCCCCAACTGATCACCCTATTCCTACCAGTGCTCCTCCAGAGGGAGGAGCTCATGATCTCCAATCAGCCCATCCCAAAGCTGTCCTCCTCTAAATGAGAGAAAGAGCTCAGCTGGAACCTACCTTCCCCCTTATCTATACATAAGATAAGTAGTTTGGGAAACTTCATCCAAACATCCAAATGCAGAACAATCACCTGGGTGGTAAAAGTTCAAAGACAACTGCAGTGCACATTCCTTCCGAGGTTCAGGAACAGAATTCCTGGAAGCAAAATAATCTGAAAAGTATGTCTGAATATACTTTATAAGTGAAGACTGCTCACAGAACTGTGGTCCACAGGAAAATCTATGGTAGGGGTGCCTACTGTATAGCTAAAAACCCAGCAGAAAGCAGAAGAGGCTAATAAGCTCAACATGGAGAAAAATATTTAGAAAACACTTGCACTGTAGTTTTATTAATATTGCCAATGTCAAAAGTACTTATTGGTAAATAAAAACCCCTCAAAGCATCAATGCGAATAATATGAAAGTGGAAGTCATTATTGACTTCTCTCTGAGAACACAAGGCCCAACGGCCAACATGACAAATAGAAACGCTGGACATCATCAGAGAATGAGGGCATTCTCATCTTTCTGGATGAACCTGAAGTTCCATGTGTATGCATGACAGGGGAAGGAAAAGGTTCACATGATTAAGGCGGTAAGAGGACTTAACTAAATAGATCTCTTCAACTGGAAGAGTTGAACGTAGGGAGGGAATGAACATGATTTAAGTCTGTTCAAAATCTGGAAGGGCATAAAAAAGGAATATTTTATTAATAAATACATTTTTCTTCCCTACCAGTATCTTCAAAGACAAGGACTGGGACTAAGTTATCCCCATAATACCCAGAGACCCTGAAGGGCCTTGTACATACTAGGTGTTCAACACACATTTAAACTGAATTAGTCTGCATTTTCTCAAGGGAAAAGAAAGTGCCTGAGAACTAGCTCATTTTAGTAAGAGGCATTCTGTTAAAGGAGTCTTTGTAGAAAAAGAGTGAGATGGCTGATAAGCTCAGAACAGCCATGAATCTAAGGCTGAGTGAGAATATTTAGATTCAGGAAGAAGTCTTATAAGCCTTGAAAAAAGACCAGAGGAAAAAACCTCATTTTTCTTAGGTTTCTTTTTTTCCTTTATTATATACTTTAGCTTTAAAAAAAATCACTCCCTAGTTCTACTATCTCTGTATTAAACATTTTCTTCCCTGCTGCAAATCCACTATTTGAACTCTGAGTAGCAGTAAGAACTTGAATTCCATCAAGTACAAGCAATGTAGATAAGCAAACACTGCTCTGAATATCTTACTGTCTATATTGCTCACTATCTGTGGTTTTCAACTACATTTCTTGCCATAATCATGTGTCCTTAATTAAATATAAGTTTCTGGCCAATTTTTTTGTAATGTAAAAACTCATGACAACGTCCTTGGGTTTATAGCCCATTACTGTTATAGCATGCAATTCAACTTCAGCTATTGCTTGTCTTAAGTTAATAGAGGATTTGGGGTTTCATATTCAATGCTGTAATGTCACTTATGGAAATAAATATTGTGCTGTTTGCCTTTCCCTGCTGTTCCACAGTCTCATGTCAGCCTTGAGGGCTGTCTAGCACACTTGGCCCTTGTGCCAGGACAGAAGACACAAGATGAGCCCTAACAGACACAATGTCAATGTTTTCTTTCCTCTAACTGCAGATATAATGACACTCTGGCACGATGTGCATGGGGTGGCAATTAGAGACAGGGCACCTCTCAGAACAATTGTACCACAAGGACATGAAGAAAGGCAATGATTTCTCTTTCCCAGTATGTGGCAATTTTTAGATTTTAAAGGAAAAACAGACATACTCTATGAAAGGATTTGATTTATGGCAATTGCTTTTCTTTTCCTGATTCCATTAATGCCAGGTTTGTTGACCTTAAGCACAGGGCTAGGTATTTTCTTCTTATTTAGTGCTCCCTGGGCAGCTATTACATGTATCAATTTTCTGTTATCCAGATCAATACTATAAAAAAAAATGTGTCTTTCTGTCACTGTATTTTATTTAAACAAAATATTTGTTGGCATAACACATTTTTACAGTCAATCTAAGGGAACTTTAAATCATAGAGTTATTTTTTAATTACATGAGTTGTTTCTAATTATAAAAGTAATTCATGTTCATTGTAAGAACAAACTGAAGAAGAGGAAAAACATTTTAACAATCTATAGTGCCACCAATAAAAATAATTTCTGGTAATGGACTGTGTATTGATAAAATTGGAATCATTCTCTATATACTGTTTTATATATTTGTTTTTCTGTTAACATAGCATGAAAAGTTTCTTATGACATTGAGTTCTTTTCAAAATCATATTTTAATGTGACATAGGGCATAGGGATTTTTTCCAATTCCTTAATATGTTAAATGAAACTGTGAGAAACATTCCTATAGATAATATTTTAAATTTCTTCATGCTTACTCAGTTGTTCTTCAGAAAGTTAACAATTTAAACTTCCATAAGGATACTACAAGAATGACTACTCCAAATTCTTCAGTTTTCAAATTTTTGCTAACTAGATGGGCAACATGTTAAGACACTGATATTTTCATTTTGCTTGTCTTTATGTTTATTTTTCCTTTTGACAGCTGGATATCTTCTTTTTGTGAGCAGTCTGCTCAGGATCTTTGACCATTTTTCTTTTAGAGCAAAGGTTTTTATTGTGTTTGGTTTTTTAAAAATAATATTTAAGAGTCCTTTATGTTTTCAGGAGACTAGCAGGCTGTAAATATTCCCCAGTTTGTCATTTACCTTCAAATCTGAGATCATGTTTTAAAACCTCAAATGAATAGGAACTTAGAGCTGTCATTTCTCATGTGAACTTCAAAGTGTCACTGAAAATTACAATATTTACAATAATCAGATGCATTTTATGTACTGAACTTGTCCACTGACTGGTAAACACCTAAAATGTAAAACCACTAAAATCTTTTGAAAAAGAGAATCTTTGACTGAAAACTACCAGAAGACAAAAAATGCCAGTAATTTCCATTGCTTTTTTTTGTTGTTCACAATATCAGGACCTAGCAATGCCTCAAAGATACTAGCCCTATAATGCTCTTCCTCAAGCCACTAGAGCCACACACACAAGCAAGAAAAGGCAGTCTAGGACCAAACCGCCATCCTTTGGGATTCACTTCTGGAGTTCTGAGGTGATCTGACCAGAGGAACATAAACATAACAGAGAAATGCAGTCCAGCCCAAGCAACCACACTCACTGAGTTACGTGAATTTCTGAGTCTCATTTTGGCACGTTAACTACTGGCAGTATTCCTTGTCACTCTCCAGGTTTGGTGTTTCAATTTCCCTCACACTGGGGGCCCAGGATATTTAATTTACTAAAAATTTGCAGAAAACATTAAACATGGAGCATTAGGGGCGCCTGGGTGGCTCAGTCAGTTAAGCATCCGACTTCAGCTCAGGTGATGAGCCCACAGTTTATGGGTTCAGGTCCCACATCACACTCTGTGCTGGAGCAAGGAGCCTGGAGCCTGCTTCGGGTTCTGTGTCTCCCTCTCTCTGCCCTTCCCCCACTCATGCTCTCTCTCTGTCTCTGTCTCTGTCTCTCTCTCTCTCTCAAAAATTAAATAAACAGAAAAAAAAAAAAACATGAGGCATTTAACTCAAAATGAAACTGTAAACCAAGCAATCAAGTAGAGAGCTAAGATAAAAAATAATACAGAAAATCAAGAAGGACAGAAAAAATATTTTCTAATGAAAGAGAAGAGAAGGGTTGAATAATGGAGGAAACAGAGAACATTCTGGGTTTATATGAGTTATGTTCACTCACATACAATTACTCAGTTTATTGCCACAGATAGGTAATCTCCCTGAGGGATAGGACATAATCTTTGTCACAAGGTATAATTCATACAACGACATAACCAGGCATATATGGGAGAATCCACAAATTGTTAATAAAGACAAGAGTTTCAGCCCTTAAAGAATTATTCATGTGTCTGTGGCTGATTAGAACCCAACCAGAGGAGATTTAAGATATATTAGATGAAATCTAAGTTCTGCTTAATCAGAAGAGCCTCGTACAAGAGTGAGATTAATCCAGTTTTCCGTGAACAGGGCAGTCTCATCAAGCCAACAGTCACCTTGTATCCCAATGGCAGTAGAAGCAGAACTGAGTGGGGCCTACTCTTCATCTGACCCATTTCCTCCACTTGGCTTTGAATGGTTTACAAATTTTCAATAATTCACATAAAGGATGATCTCCATATATCTTGATTATCTTTCTGTTTTTTCCTTAATCCAACATGATACGATTCATTTTTACAAATGATACGAATTATTTTTAAATGTCTTTGTTATTACCACTACTGTTCCTGTTAATATATCCGGAAACAACATCAAATACTTAACAAAATCTCTGCTAACCAGGCAGAGACTTGACCTCAAGCTCTGGAGTTGTCTGCCATTTGAGGGGAGAGGCTGAAAAAGCAATAGGACCTGTGTCTTTTTATCTATTGACTTCAGAAGTGCCAGAAAGCAAAACCAAAATTATCTAGACAATTCAGGTGAGAAAAACTCACCTTTCCCTGAAGTCTTTGTGCAAAAGAAGCTCTAAAGGACTGAGTTACTCAGATAATTATTCAAGTGTTAAGGTCTGTGTTTAATTAAAATAAGAAAGGAAATAACCTGCCAAGCAAGCAGTTTTTTCAGAAGGTTTAGAATACCGAGTACTCCAAAGGTTTTGCAACAGGACTACATGACTCCAGAAAGTGCCAGCAGAGCAGAAAAATTCATCTAAACAACATTAGTTTTAATTTCACTAATTTCAGAAGAAATCCACTTCACAAAGCTTATAAAACACTGGTTTTTAAGCATGAGAGAGAAATGGCTCTTTACTCTTGTACATAAAATATAAAAGTGTTTCCCTCCCAGTTTGTTAACAGTAAGCTTTGTTTTTGCATTTTTGTTTTTGTCTTTTATTTTTATATTGTACAATGCAGTATAAGTTGCTGCTAATATTTCAAATGTCAGGCTTCAAGTGTTAAGGTGATTGTGACAAGAGTTGAAATAGTATGGACAGCAAACAAATGTTCAGGGCAACTAAGATTGATATATAGGTATCAGTCACTTCCAACTAAACAACTCCTCACTTTCTGTATATGAAAGGAATCTGTGAAGCTTTTTAATTCAGACCGGAGTAGAAAATTTTAATAATGAAAGATTCTCTTCACTCAGCTTCCATATTCAGTTTCATCCAAAGTCCTTATGTTAGTATGCCATGAATATCTAGAGAGATTAAACAGGCCCCTTCTGTGAAGGCCTGGGCTTTGCATGAAGATTGCTTATGAAATAATCTGAAAGATTATCAAAATGTGTTTTTGCTTTGTTTTGGTAACCTCAATGATCATAAATATGCTATAGCCCTACGGATGTAAAAATAACTGAATAGAACTGGAAAGACGTAGGTTAATAAATCTACAAAACTAAAAACAAAATAGTATGTTAATACCATCTGTTCCAGTTTCGTATCGTCCAACTCTGCCACCCCCCACCCCATCAGAAGGACCTAGTTAATTCACATGAACTGCTTGCTGCCTGAGATTCTTGCCAGAACACTTAACAGCCCCCTCATTTGTTGGGTGGTTTTATAGGTCTCTGGTGCCGAGCAGAGGTAAGACAGCTTGCAGTGCACGAGGAGGACAGATAAAACCACCCTGCTGTGCAGATTTAGTCCATTTGCACTGGCTCTCATACAGAAAACAAATTGCAACCTCTCACAAAGGGGCCCTTTTCTGCACTAGCAACCCTGAAAAATGCAGGCAAAAATGAGTAAATCAGGCAACTTCACATCAGGAGGAAAAAAAAATGGCTACCACTCCAACAGCTGCTCTCATAATTAAGAACAGATTTCATCACTAAACTCTTGCTGGTTATGTCTGCAGCAAAACAAATACACAGATGTAAGGCATTTACATACTGGATATTTTGTACTGGGTAACCAAACCAAATTTACCTTTTCTGCTTTAAGATATTCTCTTAAAAATATCATCTAGTCAATGATAAAGGATAAGGCAATGTCCAAATCTTAAGTACAACTATATTTCTGTCATCATCTTGCAACTAAATTTATTTTGGCATTCTACCAGATTCACTTTCTTTTTACATATTCAAAATTGCAATGCACTGCCATGGACATGACCTCTTTCAGATAATGAAAATGTGCTACCAGTTTCTTTTACTCATAAAATTTGCTAAATTTATTGCTGCCTCATTTATCCATGTTTTAAAAGATTGTATGGCACATGCAGTAAAAGGAATAGCATTTGACCTTTTTAAAGGTAAATTGGTGTGCCATTAAATCAGAGAAATAAAATTAATGAAATGATAAAATTATAATAAAAACAGATACGTAAGAACAAATTAATGGAATCCCACTCCACTGCAATAAGAAAGCACAGTCTCCAATTCACACAACATTGATGAATCTTACAAACAAAATGCTAAACAAAAGAAGCCAATAATATAAAGTACAAAAACAGGCAAAAATAATTTTGCTGTTAGAAGTCAAGATAGTGGTCCCCCATGGGTAGGTAGGGTACGAATGGGAAGGGGCACAGGAGGGCTTCTGTGGTCTGGTAATGCTTCATTTCTTAATGTGGGTGCCAGTTACACAGATGTGTTCAATTTGTAAAAATTCCTCAAGCTGTATTTTAGGATCATTTGTCCTACATATAAATCATACTTCCACAAGAAATAGAATAGAATACAATACAATAGAGTAAAATAAAATAAAATAAAATAAAATAAAATAAAATAAAATAAAATA